>NC_089805.1:11886868-11989368 GCF_029633855.1 Hoplias malabaricus | reverse complement strand
GCTGAATCAGAACGACTCATTTTATCCCGTGTTTTATGAGGAATGAAAGGTTTCAGCTGCTAGTAAGGGATTCAGTGAGGCATTATTTTGTAGACACCCCCCCCCCCCCCCCCAAACGACTGACCCCGGGGGTTCTGGATAAATGAAGGCCACAGAGAGTGTAGATCCGTGTTCTAGATACTGATCCACCCTGAGGGAATATTGGTTCACTACAGGAACCAAGAACAAAGAGCAGAGAAAACAAAGAGGGAGAGCAGAGGGGTCTCACCTTCAGCAGCAGGGTCTTTTCTAAACAAGCGCCGTTACGTAACGGACCCCCGAGGAGAGAGTGGGTCCAGCTACGAGACCTCTGAGAGACAAAGGATGAGTCCACTGCAACAAAACAATCACATCCTCTCAGATTAGAGAGAGAGAGAGAGAGAGAGAGAGAAAGAGAGAGAGAAAGAGAGAGGGAGAGAGAGAAAGAGAGAGGGAGAGCGAGAGAGGAGGGGGGGAGGGGAGAGAGACAGACAGAGAGTGAGAGAGATAGAGAGAGAGAGAGAGAGAAAGAGAGAGAGAGAGGGAGAGAGTTAGAGATAGAGGGAGAGAGAGAGATTTACAAGCCGCTCGTTCAAAGATATGATCCACATATAAACAGGTGACAGTATCCATCACAGTGTGTGTGAGTGCTATTTCAGGACGGGTTTGTTACACAACGCCAGCCCATTCATCCAAAGCCCTTCCAGCGTTTTCTCTAGAAATCAGCCCAATACCCACAATCCACCTCTACCTCTGTGACCCTCCTGAGGCCTCAGGTGTGAAGACTTTAGGTTCTAACACAGGGTCTGGGTCAAAATGTTTAAGGGACAGATGTTAGAAGGACGCTTTTGGCTGGATGTTTTTGGTCAGTGGACTATTCTCAGTCCAGACACTGAGGGGTTTAAAAACTCCAGCAGCACTGCTGTGTCTGATCCACTCTACACCAGCACAACACACACCAACACACCACCACCACGTCAGTGTCACTGCAGCACTGAGAATGATCCACCACTACATCACACCTGCTCTGTGGGGGCCCTGAGCGCTGAAGAACAGGGGGAAAGGGGGATAATAAAGTATGCAAAACAACAGATAAAATAGAGTGTAGAAAGGAGAGCGTGTCTTTAATGTTTTGGCTGATTCTCCACCTGTATTCTCCAGATACTCAACCGGATTTAAACATGACCGCCGGCCTGTGGGGGACCCGCTCTATGGAGCCTAAGATGTGAGATCAAGCAGATAATCCCATAAACACTGTGGATTTAAGGTGTTAAAACTGACTGACTGCACCTTTAAAGATCAAGTCCCAGAGCATATGAACCATATATAAATAAATGTGTAAACAGCGCCCTGCTCTTTACTCGGCGCAAGTCAGGGCAGGTTTATTTTTATCTAAATCCTTGGCTGCTGCTTTTCTTTACCGCAGGCGAGCGAGAGAGCGGCTGAAAACAATTTCCAGTTTAACTGGCAACCAGCATTCCTCCTTAAAAGAGGAAAGAGAAAGAAAAAAGCAGCTCCTTAAACAAACACACTCTTCAACTGAAACTCTGTGAGGTCCAGACCTCAGGATTTGAGCGTAGACCCTGAGCCGCGCTTCACACAGCTGCTCCAGATTAACGCCCCGCTTTGGGCGCCATGTAACACCCGCTGGACACCGGAGGAATGACCACAACTTGCTTCATCCATTCATCTTTAAACATTCACTTCTCTGCATCAGCTTTCCTCATCCTGGCTCCTTAAACCTGACCCCACAAGCCCCACAGCAGTGTTCTCCCCCTGTGTAAACGCCCGCTTTCAGCACCTGTCCCTTTAAATGATAATGAGCCGCTCGCTGTTCGCCCCGTACCCGAGCGCACAGCAGTGAGGAGCGAGGAGCAGAAGCTCTGGTTTTTTACTGTTTTCGCTGTGTTCTCTTTCTTCTCCGTTCTCGATTTTCTCTGTTTTTACTCCGCGCTCGTTGTGTCTGTTTTGCTGCGTTTAACCTCGTCTTTGTGCTCTCAAATAAACACGGGTCCGGCGCTGTGATTGGACAGACTCAGACGAGGGGGCGGGGCCATTCTAAACTCTCTGTACTTGACGTCAGAAGCGGAGCAGAATCAGAGCGGCTTGTTTTATCCTGTGTTTCTGACTCAGGCAGCGCACAGAAAACTTGGGGTCTTGTTTCACAGTGTGTGGGTTGGTGGCCTCCAGATTCACATGTTAATGTGAACATGCACCGAACAAGGGATTTCTTTATTTTATGTCCCATTTAAGCCTGTCTAATGCACAGAAAAGCATTCCTTGTGTATGGAATAGGTTCTGCCGCTTTATACAACACACCAGCTTTAAACTGAATTACCAAAACCGTGTGTGAACAGGAACATTAGAAGTTAAAATCAGAGAGTGTTTTCCGTTTAAACCCGAGGCCTTTCTGGTGAATGGTAGGACACATCTAGAGCGTGCCCCCAATCCCCTCATCATCAGCGAGCGTTTTCCGTGTGAATGAATTCAGCAGGAATGTCGAAATCCGGGAGAATCTGTGGAATGTAAAGATTTACGGTCTTTGGCTCCCGGAGTCACAGTTTGAGGTTTGGAGGCAGAGACCCCGAGCTTTTGGGGTCATCTCGGGGCTCGTAAAGAGATTAGCGGAACGTTTAACATCTGTAAATCAAAGACGTGATCCGGCAGCATGGCAGAGTAACGGCCGCAGTGTGGAAACGCACTCCACCTTTACGGGAAAGTGATGCGTAGACGTTTCAGTGGGTATTCCGGGATATTCCACAGTGGCAGGACAGTGACAGGACACACGTGCATCTGTAAATATCTCAGTGACCGCCAGGTGTTTACACCTCTGTTTTAAAAAAGGTGTGTGGTCAGTCGTTTGATTTTGACCCAGTGTGTGTTCTCCTTGAGCTTCCTGGACTTACGCTCATGTCTCCGGGTCCACGACCCAATGTAATCCAACAACACACAGCGGGTTATCGCATTCGGAGTGTAGTCTTAGCATTACGGCTGGAGCATACTTCACACAAGGACGCTAACACAGCCTCGTTTTGTTTAAAGATGTGTCACGGCGCACTTTGTAACAGTGCAGGTGTGAGCTACATTCTGAGCGATGTTGCTAGGGCTGTCGCGGTGAAAGAATTTCCTATGCTGTGTTTTAATGGTGCTCTGTCAGAGATTGTGGGTTCAACTCCCGCTCCGGGTGACTGTCTGTGATGAGTGTGGTATCTTCTCCCTGTGTCTGCATGGGTTTCCTCCGGGTGACTGTCTGTGATGAGTGTGGTGTTTTCTCCCTGTGTTTGTGTGGGTTTCCTCCGGGTGATTGTCTGTGAGGAGTGTGGTGTGTTTTCTGTGTCTGCGTGGGTTTCCTCCGGGTGACTGTCTGTGAGGAGTGTGGTGTGCTCTCCCTTTGACTGCGTGGGTTTCCTCCGGGTGACTCTCTGCAAGGAGTGTGGTGTGTTCTCCCTGTGACTGCGTGGGTTTCCTCCGGGTGCTCTGGTTTCCTCTCACACTCCAAAAACACACGGTGGTAGGTGGATTGATGACTCAAAAGTGTCCATAGGTGTGAGTGTGTGTTGCACTGTGAAGGACTGTTGGACCCCCTCCAGGGTGTGTTCCTGCCTTGCGCCCAGTGATTCTGGGTAGGCTCCGGACCCACCACCACCCTGAACTAGATAAAGGTTACAGACAAAGTATGAATGAATGAATGAATGAATGAAGGAAGGAATGAATGAATGAATTCTCAGACGCAGTCTCTCGTGAGTTTTATTTCACAGAGATATTACTGAAATAATAAATATTCACTTCTGTAAACGTTGTGTGCTACTTCTTAGGGGGAATATACATTAAGACCTTTAACCACATGGCACTGTGTCCTCTGTAAGATGTTAGCCTCAGCGCATTGCTGCTTCAGCAGCAGCCGCCCAGTCTAAGTGCTTTATAAAGCATAGAGATGGGTGCACTGCTCTGCAGAAGCTTTTAGTGCCAGAGCCAGGCCTCCTCCTGACCCTCAGCTCCAGTTCATTCCATAAAAGAGTGCAACATCTGATCCTTCTTTACGTTATCTCCACCTCGCCAGCTCCTACACAACACCCAGCACAAAGAGAGGGCGGGTCTGTTTTCACATTTCACCCCCACCGCTCGTCCGTTCAGGCTCAGTCTGCTCTTTTACAGTGAAGGAAATACTATGAGCCGCATTCACGAGCACGTTACGTTCATAACAGAACTGTTCAGCTATAGTTCTCCTCCAAGCGTGCTGAACTCCAAGTGGGTAAATATTGGGATTTGTCCCTGATCACTAGGCTTTCTCTCTCTCTGTTCACGGCAAAGAAACGCCATCTGGAGGTTTTTAGACAACGGAGAGACTCCAAACGCTGAATAGCACCAACCGAGATGAGGATGTTGCTCTATTCCTGATCCATAGGGGGGTAACACTGACTTATTTTTATCGTTACAGTTACATTACTTAAGGTTGGAACTGACTCTAAATTCAGGAGAGCGCTAACTGCATGAAAGTAAACACAGAGCGAAAGTGCTACAAAACCAAACAGCTTGAGTTACACATGAGTTTCTGTGGGAATTCAAACAGTGAATAAACACTTACAGACAATGTACACTTCAGACACCAACAAGACACAGTTGCTTCTTACTCACACACGCCGCTCCACATTAAAAGATACAGTCGCTTCTTACTCACACACATCGCTCCACACTAAAAGATACAGTCGCTTCGTACTCACACACACCGTTCTACATTAGAAGATACAGTCACTTCTTACTCACACACACCGCTCCACATTAGAAGATACAGTCACTTCTTACTCACACACATCGCTCCACACTAAAAGATACAGTCGCTTCGTACTCACACACACCGTTCTACATTAGAAGATACAGTCACTTCTTACTCACACACACCGCTCCACATTAGAAGATACAGTCACTTCTTACTCACACACACCGCTCCACATTAAAAGATACAGTCACTTCTTACTCACACACATCGCTCCACACTAAAAGATACAGTCGCTTCGTACTCACACACACCGTTCTACATTAGAAGATACAGTCGCTTCGTACTCACACACACCGTTCTACATTAGAAGATACAGTCACTTCTTACTCACACACACCGCTCCACCTTAAAAGATACAGTCACTTCTTACTCACACAAACCACGCCACATTAAAAGATACAGTCGCTTCTTACTCACACACACCGCTCCACATTAAAAAATACAGTCGCTTCTTACTCACACACACCTCTCCACCTTAAAAGATACAGTCGCTTCTTACTCACACACACTGCTCCACCTTAAAAGATACAGTCGCTTCTTACACACACCACTCCACCTTAAAAGATACAGTTGCTTCTTACTCACATGCTCTGCTCCACCTTAAAAGATACAGTCGCTTCTTACTCACACACACCACTCCACCTTAAAAGATACAGTCGCTTCTTACTCACACACACCGCTCCACATTAAAAGATACAGTCGCTTCTTACTCACATGCACTGCTCCACCTTAAAAGATACAGTCGCTTCTTACTCACACACACCGCTCCACCTTAAAAGATACAGTCGCTTCTTACTCACACACACCGCTGCACCTTAAAAGATACAGTCGCTTCTTACTCACACACACCACTCCACATTAAAAGACACTGAGCTTTGGAATCTAAACAACCAGAGAGAACTGTGATTGCACACAATCAGACCTCTTCTGTAATTAACATTAAAGTCAGCAGCAGCATGTTCAGGTGGGCTTACACACACACACACACACACACACACACACATACACACACACAGAAATGTGACACATAATCCTCAGTCACTCCACCATGATTTCATGAGTTGAAATAACACCGTAAAAGCCAAAATATCTGTGAAACACTTAATTGTTTTCAGTCGTTTCAAACCCGATTAACTGCCCAGCCCTAGTCACTGTCAGAGTTTCACTTTATCAGCTCACGTTTTTCCTCTCTCTCTAACACACATGCACACACACACACACACAAACAGTCTCTAGGCCCCTCGCACCCAGTCACAGCCTCTGAAAACTTGAACCAATCCAGTACAATCCAAAGAACACGTGACCTGAAAATAAAACGTCACGAAAATGCTCTCAGAACACACTGCAATGTGTAATTACATTCAAATGACAAACATTCCCCTGCTCTTTTGTCACGTTATTGTCAGTGGGGTGTCGTATTAATAAGTTCCCTTTCACTGGATATTGGGAAAGTGTGAGATCATTAGTGACGAGTAAATCATCATCACAAGCTCGAGACCGGGAACTGGATCTGGTAAAAAACTGAGGAGAAAACGGAGGGAAAAAAGGCAGGTTTTAAAAAAGTTATGCCCCAAAAAAACAGGCCACAGAGCGAGAGGAGGCTCTCACAAGTCTCTCCCTAACCACCACGCCTCCGAGTTTCAGGCCGATTTTATTCTGAGCACGATTATAGAAACCGGGAGGTTTGATTTAGCCCAGTTCCTGGCGTGCATTTGTAACCTACAAGGAGAACATATCCTAAAAGAAACCTCCTCCAAATCAGACGCGCGTATCCATACCCCGTCCTAACCCAGGACCAAGCAGTCAGCCTCCTCCTCCGAGCGGGTAGAACTCCTCTGTGTCTGCGGCGGTTAGAAAAGGCAAACCGCCCCTCGCCCCAATGTTAATCTGTTGAAAACAGGCCACAGATTTGCATCAGTTTCACACGTTTCACAATAACTAATGCCTGCCAGCGTTGTGGGTGATTTGTTCTGAGCACGTTTATAGAAACCAGGAGGTTTCTCTTATGTAACCGACCCAGAGAAAGTAGCCTTTTCAGTAGGAGCCACAGAAACTCCACCGACTGACCACACGTCTGGCATCGCACAAACTCAGAGGAACGGATTCCACTGGAGCAGCTCCAAACATCTGACACATCTTCAGCTGTGGCCGGCACTGATTATCACTGAGGAAAATGCCTAGTGTCAAAGGCTGCATCCATCCAAAGCCATCACAGCGACAATGGAGAGCTTCTCCAGATCACTGCGGGGGGGCCCAGAAGGGGGGTCTGCTGCTGTATGCTGCACAGAAAGTGGCCCTCGCTGGAACCAACAGTGCCTCAGTTCCTCCTGGAATTAACGGTTTTATTAATGCGCTGTTTTACCTCAGATATATTTTAAAAGGCTGAGCCACGGCGAAAACAAAATACACAGTGCGCTCCACACTCAAAAACACAAAGAATGGGGCTTAAAGCAACACTAGGTAGTATTTCCACCTTTAAGTTACAGCCTCAAAATCACTGTGGTGCTCCACTCAGCCGTATCAGGGAGAACAGAGCCTCTGTCATTGCTACTTCAGCCTCAGCACTGCAGAAACTACACTGTGTAACTTTTAGAGGAGGGTAGGAAACCACCCTCTTGATTTCAGGGGGATTAAACTCTGAAGCTGTAGTGGGAGCCCAGTAGCCAAAATCCCAAATCTTACATAGTGTCCCTTTAAAGACAGCTGTGATGGGTCAGAGGGGTCAGCCCTGTGATAAAGACAGTTGACGACAGCGCTCCCCTGTGGAGACGACTTGTAAACAAATCCACGTGGAGGATATTTAGATTTGTTACGTTTAATTTGATCATAATTCATCACACAGTTTTAAACAGGACTCTTTGGTTTTCATCTTATTTTCACATTCAGGAAAGAAGTGTTACTGCGCTCTGTTCCCGACTCTAACACTGACTCCATCTGTAAATGGTCTAAACCCACACTCACACAGACTTTTGGACACAGTATTATCCCCAAGAACAGAACAAACCCATCACAGTCTTCTGATGGAGCTCAGAACGTATGCAGCACACCTTTATAGGTTCTTTTTTATTAATAAAATGAGAATAGTATTGATTTATTAATTTGAACATTAATAAAACAAACATCTTTCTCCAACTTCATCCACATTTCCCTCTCCTCCACAGCACCGATGGTGTGAAACCCTCAGGGACGTCCGCTAGGTGCTGAGCTTTTAAACCACACTGAGTTCATGTGCCCTGTCTCAATCCTAGACTTTTATTTTACATTTTGTTTGTAAAATATTGAGTTAAAAACAAGTACAAGCACGCTTCTTCACAGAGGAGCTTAGTTTCACTTCATTTAGCTCAACTATGACAAGGGAAGGTCTGATGCATATAACAGTGTTGTTAATATGTAACTACACAGTCATTACACACATGGAATAGAAAATACAGCCTGAAGCCTGGATTCTGGACTTCTGGATTCACCCTTCACTTTTGGATTATAAATAGGTCGTGTGTACGACAAACAAACAACTGCTGTGCAACTGCTGTAGATATATTTATTATAAACATGTCTAACAAAATGTAGTATATATACTATTACCATTGTTACTACTTGTTGTTATTATGCTATTAGCTATTAATAAACACCTGGACACATTATGAGCCAACAGGAAATTTTAAGATAATTTAAGGCGATTATGTGTCATAAGATGAGAATTATATGAGCCCATAATGTCCTAAAACGACCCCTGGGAGTAGGTAAGTTGTGTCAAGGTGCTACAAACAACAACAACAACAACTAAACAGTACACACAACTTTAAATCCACCACACACCAACTAAATCTTGACCCAATTTCTATAACTGCAAATAACACAAGACTGAACCTAACTCGCCATACCACCTTAAATGCCACTGTGTAAACAGCTAACGCACACTTGCAATTTAAGGTAGCAACAGCTTCTCGACCACTATATTTTTCCAAAATCTGCACGCAACACAAGCTTGAAGTTGTCTTCTTCTTCAAATTCTCCATTCTACCTTAAACGCTGGACCATTTAAGGTGGAACCGAGAATTCGCATAAGAAGACAACTTCCAGCCTCGCGCCCAGAACTTCAGAAGTGGTCGTTGCAAAAAAAAACCGCCTCCACGACGTTATAACACGTTATAAATCCTTAATATCTGCAATGTACAGTCGGTTTTCAATGTGCTATGTGTCTCATTTCGAAACAGACACCACCGAAAACGACCACATCCGCTTGTAAAAGCAGCGAACCCCTTAAAAACGCTTTAAATAAGCACTAAACCAAGCCAGGGGCAAATCGAAACCCGCTCACGTTAGCCTTCGGACTATATTCTGCCCTTTTTGAGCGCTGACAGTCTTTAAATAAGGGAATAAAAGCCTCACCTTGGTCCGAACCCGTCCCTGCTTTCCCCAGAGATCCGTATCCGCGTGAGAAGCCCGTTAAAGGGCGCAGAAAAGCAGTCGAGTCCGGGGCTGTGTCACCGCGGTCGAGTGGCCTGACGTGAACCGCTCAACGACGCTGTTCTCCGGCTTCAACTTCAACATGGACCCGCGAGAAGACGGAGGAACCGGAGGACACACACACACACACACACACACACACAAACAAGAACACAGCAAACTGCAGCGCTCCGATTTGATCGCTATGGGGAATCAGAGAGCTCCTCTTGCCCTGAAATCAGTTTTTTATCTCGGCGTCGGATCTTCCTGCCGAGCACAACATTAAAATGGCCTCCTTTTTTCTAAATTGTACCATACAGGTTCACTATGTTAGCCATATGTTGCTCTGCATACTTTTTAAGCCCCCTTTCACCCTGTTCTTCACTTCTCAGAACCCCCACAGAGCAGGTATGATTTGCTGAAGGTGTTGGTGTGTTAGTGTGTGTTGTGCTGGTGCGAGTGGATCAGACACAGCAGTGCTGCTGGAGTTTTTAAACCCCTTAGTGTCTGGACTGAGAACAGTCCACCGACCAAAAACATCCAGCCGACAGCGTCCTGTGTCACTGATGAAAGACTAGAGGACGACCAACACACACTGTGCAGCGACAGATGAGCTACTGTCTCTGACTTTACATCTACAAGGTGGACCAACGAGGGAGGAGTGTCTCACAGAGTGGACAGTGAGTGGACACAGGGTTTAAAAACTCCAGCAGCACTGCTGTGTCTGATCCACACGCACCAGCACAACACACTAACACACCACCACCACGTCAGTGTCACTGCAGCGCTGAGAATGATCCACCACCACATCACACCTGCTCTGTGGGGGTCCTGAGCGCTAAAGAACAGGGGAAGAGGGGGAGTAATAAAGTATGCGGAGCATGCTCTGGAAAACTTTTAAACAGAACTGTGTGTTTGGAGTGGACAGGAGAGGGTTAACCTGCCCCTGGCCGTCTTGATGGTCCATTCTCTTGAATGCTTGGCTGTTTAAACTGAGACTGTTGGATGAGAAAGGAGAAACTGAAGCCCACCATTCTCCCACCTGCAGATTTTATTTAATATAAAAACCATGTTCAGAAAAATACAGTACATTCATCACTTTGTTGACATCGTGACCTCTGAAATGTATGACGGAATTTAGAAAAAATTATGGGATTGCCCTTTAAAGGTCGACTTTAATCTGGTTCTGATTAAACCCAGTGTGTCTGGTGCATGTGCACATTAACGTATGAATCTGGAGGCCACCAACACACACACTGTGAAACAAGACCTCGTCAGTTTTCTGTGAGCTGCCTGAGTCAGAAAACACAGGATAAAACGAGCCGCTCTGATTCTGCTCCGCTTCTGACGTCAAGCGCAGACACTATAGAATGGCCCCGCCCCCTCGTCTGAGTCTGTCCAATCACAGCGCTAGACCCGTGTTTATGTGAGAGCGCAAAGACAAGGTTAAATGCAGCAAAACAGACACAACGAGCGCGGAGAAATAAGAGCACCGAGTAAAGAGAAGAAAGAGAACTGAGCGAAAACAGCTAAAAACCAGAGCTTCTGCTCCTCGCTCCTCACTGCTGTGCGCTCAGGGTCGGGTTGAACAGCGAGCGGCTCATTATCATTTAAAGGAACAGGTGCTGAAAGCGGGCGTTCTGGCTGTTTACACAGGGGGAGAACACTGCTGTGGGGCTTGTGGGGTTTTAAATCCAAACTGCCTTCTGCAGCTCAGACCAGTGGGTTGTTTATAGGGCATTAACCTCTGATGAGGGAAGTTGGCCGTACAGAGAGCGGACTTCATTCTCCAGAATCTGGCACACACTCGGCCTGAGGTATTGCTCAAAGGTTGCTTGTTTCTGGCTCAGCGTCCAACAGGAAGGAACAGCTAGATATCAACCAATGCTTGTGTCCAGATATTAATGAGAATGCTGAGGATCTCAGCGCTGATTAGAGAGTCAGAAGAGAGGGGAGTAAAGCCCCCAGCACTGGGCTGTGGAACAGTGGAACTGTGTTCTCTGGAGTGACAATGCTCCATCCACTATCACCAGAGACGAGTGTAGGCTAGAGTTTGTGATCCACAACTAATCACCCAACATCACCACTGGGAATCACTAATGTCTGTGTGGCTGAATGCTATCATATCCTCACAGCAATGCCTTGAGGTGTAGTGTACATTCTTTCCAGACGAGCAGAACCTCTCACTGCTGCAAAAGAAGAAGAAGAACATCTGAAAGACCGCTGGAAAACAGGTGTCTTGGAGAGAAAACAAAAAGCAGGGATCCTAGACATTGTTTGGCCTCCTCTTTATGGAAATATGGGCGAGATTAAAGTAACTCTAGGTAGTACATTCACTGGCCAAATTGGATGAAATGTGATATGAATGTAATGATGATATATATAAGTCTCAGCTGCTTCTGTAAATGCTTGATTGGTGATAAATCTGGCAGCTGAGGCCAAGGAAGTGTTGCAATCTGGCAGAAAGCTTCATGGGAAAGTCTCGCCGCGTCTAATCAGACCACACCTGTGATCGTTTACATATCAGACTGATCCTGGGTGCAATGTGTGTTTTTTTCACCTGAAAATTACAGCTTCAGAATCATTGTGATGCTCCACTGAGCTGTAACAGAGAGAATAGAGCCTCTGTCTCTGTTGCTACTCTGGGCTCAGCACTGCAGAAACTGCACTATGTAACTTTTGGAGGAGGTTAAGACACCACCCAGACCACCCACTCCTTGTCCTTGTGCCTTGTGCTGTAAATGTAAACAACCCTCTGCAACTGTAGGGGGAGTCCTGGAGCCACCACCGCTCCTCTGCTCCTTCTTCCTCCTACTGCTCCTCTCCCTGGAAGAAGGTGGAGTACTGGAGAACCTCTGTAACGTCATCAGATATGTTAGTGACTCTATAACTAAGGAAAGGAAGACCCTCTCTGGCCAATCACAGGAGAGGCTCCACCCACTTAATGAAATTCAGCTCAGTTAAAGGTGATGCTGATGGTATTAATCCAAAGCACTGTTTATAAAATTCAGAGAATGCTTCATGATCAGCTTTGCGGTTCTCTGCTTTCTTTGCGCTGGAAAAAGGTCTGGTGTTTGTACACAGCCCTGGCTCCGTAATTGGGAAAAACACTAAGTGTCAGAACTGGCTCAGGTCTCTCTCTCTCTCTCTCTCTCTCTCTCTCTCTCTCTCTCTCTCTCTCTCTCTCTCAATGGTGTCTGGAGTTGTTTGGACGGTATAGAGACTCCAAATGCTGAAAAGCACCAACTGAGATGAGGATGTTACTCTATTCTTGCTCCATAAGGGGGTAACGCTGACTTATTTTGCTGTTACAGTTACATTACTTAAGGTGGAACTGACCACAGGTGGCCACACCACCACTACCACCTCCTGGACCTTTTGGAAGATGGTCTCCCATTCGAGTCCTGACCCAGACCCGCTCAGGTTCAGTGGATCTGCAGGTTTCCTCTGGTTTATCTCAGAGTGGACGAGGTGCTGACAGCAGAGACATTATGAGATAATAAGATAAGATCCGATAACCTTACAGCTTAGTGCTGTAAATATTGGCACCGCATCGCCTCAGCGCAACAATCTGAGCGTTATCTCCCGGTCCTCCTGACAAAGTCCAGACGAGGGAGGACTGTGATCTCAGATATCAGAGCGCCATTGATTTAATCCAGAGAAAAAACACTGCGGCACACTCGGACACAGAGCAGAGACGCTGCCAAAAATATACGCTCCAGTCGGCTGGGTGCTTACGGACTGTGTCTCCTGACCTTAATGTGTATGAATTTTTAAAAAAGGCCCAGGGGGAAATGGGAAGCTGGAACCTGACGGCGGTTGGGTTTGGTGGCCTGCTCTTTTAATGTGTGCTGCATAAACTGTAGCATAAAGAGCCCACACCCTACATTTCCCTTTTTCTTCTTTGTCAAGTCGTAATTCATTTTGACAGAAGCTGTTTAGTATGGAAATGAGTTCCCTTCAGGGACTGGATATTTATGGGTGGTGGATCATTCTCAGTGCTGCAGTGATACTGACGTGGTGGTGGTGTGTTAGTGTGTGTTGTGCTGGTGTAGAGTGGATCAGACACAGCAGTGCTGCTGGAGTTTTCAAACCCTGTGTCCACTCACTGTCCACTCTGTGAGACACTTCTCCCTCGTTGGTCCACCTTGTAGATGTAAAGTCAGAGACAGTAGCTCATCTGTCGCTGCACAGTGTGTGTGTGTCGGTCGTCCTCTAGTCCTTCATCAGTGACACAGGACGCTGTCGGCTGGATGTTTTTTGGTCAGTGGACTGTTCTCAGTCCAGACACTGAGGGGTTTACAAACTCCAGCAGCACTGCTGTGTCTGATCCACTCGCACCAGCAAAACACACACTAACACACTGCCACCATGTCAGTATCACTGCAGCAGCGTCACACCTGCTCTGTGGGGGTCCTAAGCGCTGAGGAACAGGGGGAAAGGGGGCTAACAAAGTATTCAGAGCAACAGAGCAATTCTATAGTTAAATCAAACAGGAATAAAACATGCAGGTGAGATGTGATAGCTGGTGACTCTGGGGGCTGTGTGTAAACGTGTGATTTTGATTATTGTGAATTATAGTGAAATCCGAGACAATCCTGAGGCCTAGAGACGGACACATCTCCAATGTGTCCCCAAATCTGGAGCAAATTAAAGTGCTGTATGAGCTCGTCCTCTGCAGGACGCTGATGATTTACGACAGCTGTGCAGATGGCTATTGTCACGTCCACTTTCCTTCTTCTCTCATCCTCTGTGAACTGCATTTTTTGTTTCATGATCATGTGGATGTCGTCAGGTTTATAATCATCCCGTGTTCATCAGGACACAGAAAGTCCACTGACGGTGTAAACAAGACGCAGTACATCGTGTGCAAAGTTGGGCAAACTGGACGACCGTCCATCCTGCCTGGCCTGATGTCACAGAAAGACTAGCCAGATTGAGGTGTCACTGTCTGTCTGACCTCATGAGACAGCTTCTATAGGCTCCGCCCACCATTCAGAACAGGCCTTTGTTAGGCCTTTGCAATGACTGACCTTCATTGCAGGGTGCTGTCATCAGTTCAGCCCTCGATTTTAAAGATAATTTCGAAATATTAATACTGCTAAAGCCAAGAGTTTGTTGTTTGATGGTGATGTCATGTTTCTTTCAGTTCTTGGCAGTTTTTCCATATATTTTAGTATTAATTTTGGCCATATCGTCCAGCTCTATGAACTACTCTTTGTTTATTCAGTGCTCTTTGGCTTGTACAATGCACAATGTACTTTTATTATGGACTACACATGTTAAAAATTATGGTTCTTCAAGAGTTCTTTAGCAAAGAAAAATGTTCTATAAAGAACCCTGAACAATTGAAGAACCTTTTGCATGATTAAGTGGTTCTTTGCATCGTTAAGGGGTTTTTCAGATTGATGGAGAATGTGCTGTAGATGGTTCTATACAGCACCTTTTAGGGAAGGGTTCTATACGGCAACAAAAACGGTTATTTGGTTGTAACAAGATTGACATCGTAACAGTAGAGGAACAGTTTTTGGTGCAGTGTAGAACCCTCTTCTAAAAGGTGCTGTATAATACATCTATAACACATTCTCCATCAGTCTGAAGAACCCCTTCATGGTGCAAAGAATCATTTAATTATGCAAAATGTTCTTCAAGCATTCAGGGTTCTGTATAGCATTGAATTCATTACTAAGAACCTATGGAGAGCCATACTTTTATGTGTATAGTTTATGCACTGCTCTTTGTTTATACACTGCTCCTTGTTTATGCACTATTCCTTGTTTATGCACTGCTCCTTGATTGTACACTGCTCCTTGTTTATGCACTGCTTTTTGTTTATACACTGCTCATTGTTTATACACTGCTCTTTGTTTATGCACTGCTCTTTGTTTATGCACTGCTCTTTGTTTATACACTGCTCTTTGTTTATGCACTGCTCCTTGTTTATACACTGCTCTTTGTTTATGCACTGCTTTTTGTTTATACACTGCTCATTGTTTATACACTGCTCTTTGTTTATGCACTGCTCTTTGTTTATGCACTGCTCTTTGTTTATACACTGCTCTTTGTTTATGCACTGCTCCTTGTTTATACACTGCTCTTTGTTTATGCACTGCTTTTTGTTTATGCACTGCTCTTTGTTTATGCACTGCTCTTTGTTTATGCACTGCTCCTTGTTTATGCACTGCTCTTAGTTTATACACTACTCTTTGTTTATACACTGCTTAGTTTATGCACTGCTCTTTGTTTATGCACTGCTCTTTGTTTATGCACTGCTCTTTGTTTATACACTGCTCCTTGTTTATGCACTGCTCTTTGTTTATGCACTGCTCTTTGTTTATACACTGCTCCTTGTTTATGCACTGCTTTTTGTTTATACACTGCTCCTTGTTTATGCACTGCTCTTTGTTTATGCACTGCTCTTTGTTTATACACTGCTCTTTGTTTATGCACTGCTCTTTGTTTATACACTGCTCCTTGTTTATGCACTGCTTTTTGTTTATACACTGCTCCTTGTTTATACACTGCTCTTTGTTTATGCACTGCTCTTTGTTTATACATTACTCCTTGTTTATGCACTGCTCTTTGTTCATACACTGCTCCTTGTTTATGCACTGCTCTTTGTTTATACACTGCTCCTTGTTTATGCACTGCTCTTTGTTTATGCACTGCTCTTTGTTTATTCACTGCTCTTTGTTTATGCACTGCTCCTTGATTGTACACTGCTCCTTGTTTATGCACTGCTTTTTGTTTATACACTGCTCTTTGTTTATACACTGCTCCTTGTTTATGCACTGCTCTTTGTTTATGCACTGCTCTTTGTTTATACACTACTCTTTGTTCATACACTGCTCTTTGTTTCTGCACTGCTTTTTGTTTATAAACTGCTCCTTGTTTATGCAATGCTCTTTGTTTATGCACTGCTCTTTGTTTATACACTGCTCCTTGTTTATGCACTGCTCTTTGTTTATGCACTGCTCTTTGTTTATGCACTGCTCTTTGTTTATGTACTGCTCCTTGTTTATGCACTGCTCTTAGTTTATACACTACTCTTTGTTTATACACTGCTTAGTTTATGCACTGCTCTTTGTTTATGCACTGCTCTTTGTTTATGCACTGCTCTTTGTTTATACACTGCTCCTTGTTTATGCACTGCTCTTTGTTTATGCACTGCTCGTTGTTTATACACTGCTCCTTGTTTATGCACTGCTCTTAGATTATACACTACTCTTTATTTATACACTGCTCTTTATTTATGCACTGCTCCTTGTTTATGCACTGCTCTTTATTATTAGTGCACAGCCTTTTATTATGCATTATGTTTTTGCTAATGCGCTGGTTTATGTTTGTGCACTACTCTTTATTTGTTGTGGGTTCCTCTCAGTGGTTCTTCCTCATGCCATATGCCAGTGTGTCCACCCCTCCCCCCTGCCACGACGGCACCCACTTGGGGCTAATAATCCTTTGCTGCTCAATACCAGCTGTAAAAAGCACTCTATAAAAAAAAAAAAATGAATTGAGCTGAAATAAATGTGGACATTATAAAAGGCTTATACATCTGGGGGCAGGCTTGGTTCCTCTTTGGCTGACTGATTGAAGCATGTGTCCACCTCTGAAAGTTTGTTTATACGAAGAGGAAAGCCACGGTGTGCTCCGTGAGATGAGTCCGTTAAGAGCAAATGCTTCTGAGATGAAAGAGCGGCGAGAAATGAGAGAGCTGACTAAGATGAAGTGGGGGAAGATGTTGTAGCAGCTTCATGCACTTTTCTTCTCTTTTGTGCATCAAACAATAGAAAGATGACTTCCTTCCTTCCTTCAAAGCAGCGATCTCACTTTCATCCGTCCCACACCAGAGCAAGAGACGAGCCTGTGAAGATGACGCAAGTGTGTGATAAGAGGGATGTGACCCAGTGGACCTCTCAGAGACCGAAGAGGCATCCCGACAACACTGGCTCTTACACACTGTGCCACTGGGGTGCGTTCCACTTGAGCATGAGACTACAAAGTAATAATAGGAATCATATTAATATCAGGGCGGCACGGTGGCGCAGCAGGTAGTGTCGCAATCACACAGCTCCAGGAACCTGGAGGTTGTTGGTTTGATTCCTGCTCCGGGTGACTGTCTGTGAGGAGTTGGTGTGTTCTCCCCGTGTCCGCGTGGGTTTCCTCCGGGTGCTCCGGTTTCCTCCCGTTGCAGGTGGATTGGCGACTCGAAAGTGTCCGTAGGTGTGAGTGAATGTGTGTGTGTGTGTCTGTGTTGCCCTGTGAAGGACTGGCGTCCCCTCCAGGGTGTATTCCCGCCTTGCGCCCGATGATTCCAGGTAGGCTATGGACCCCCTGCGACCCTAAATTGGATAAGCGGTTACAGATAATGGATGGATGGATATTAATATAAGTACTAATAAATATAATTTTAATAGCACCTTTTATAGAAAATGCAGCTCAAGGTGCTTTATAGAAATCTTTAAAACCAAAAATACAAATTATAAAATGGTAAACAGTGTGATCTTGAGGCCACCAACCCATACACTGTGAAACAAGACCCCAGTCAGTTTTCTGTGAGTCAGAAACCACAGATAAAACGAGGCATTCTGATTCTGCTCCGCTTCTGACGTCAAGTGTAGAGACTTTAGAATGGCCCCGCCCCCTTGTCTGAGTCTGTCCACACAGCGCTGGACCCGCGTTTATGTGAGAGTGCAAAGACCAGGTTAAATGCAACAAAACAGACACAATGAGCACAGAGAAAGAAGAGCACTGAATACAAACGGAGAAAACGAGAATGGAGAAGAAAGAGAACGGAACGAAAACAGCTAAAAACCAGAGCTTCTGCTCCTCACTCCTCACTGCTGTGCACTTGGAGTCGGAGTGAACAGCGAGTGGCTCATTATCATTTAAAGGAACAGGTGCTGAAAGCGGGCGTTCTGAACAGGGCTGTTTACACAGGGGAAGAACACAGCTGTGGGGATGTGTGTGTGTGGGAGGGGGTCAGTCCTGAGCTTTAGATGAGAACTGAAGCAGTGCTCAGGGAGTCTGAGCTGATTTCTCTGATCACTGTCCACTCCTCGGGGCTTTGTTGAGTGTCTCTATTGTTCCATTGTTGCCCCTCCAACCCGCTCTGATCCACACGGCTGTGTCCAAACCGCAGACATCCGGGGGTGGGACACTTCTACTAAACAATTTACACAGCACAGTTGAGTGTGAGTGAGTGACAGGGTGACTGTGTGAGTGACTGGGTGAATGTGTGAAACTGTCCACAGGTGTGAGTGTATGAATGAGTGACTGGGTGACTGTGTGAGTGACAGGGTGAATGTGTGAAACTGTCCACAGGTGTGAGTGTATGAGTGAGTGACTGGGTAAACATGTAAAACTGTCCACAGGTGTGAGTGTATGAATGAGTGACTGGGTGACTGTGTGAGTGACAGGGTGAATGTGTGAAACTGTCCACAGGTGTGAGTGTATGAGTGAGTGACTGGGTAAACATGTAAAACTGTCCACAGGTGTGAGTGTATGAATAAGTGACTGGGTGACGGTGTGAATGAATGGGTGAGTGTGTGAGTGACAGGGTGAGTGTGTGAGTGACTGGGTTAGTGTGTGAAACAGTCCACAGGGTGAGTGTGTGAGTGACAGGGTGAGTGTATGAATGAGTGACAGGATGACTGTGTGAGTGACTGGGTGAGTGTGCGTTCCTGCCTTGCTCCTATTGTTTCTGGGTTGGCTCTGACCCCACAGAGACCCTGATCAGGTTGAAGCCCTAATAGAAGATTAATGAATGAATGAATGAATAAATGAAGGAAGAAAGGAGTATAGACGGTTCTCATTGGCTCTGGGCTTCAGATGAATGAAAAGAAGGGTGGTCTTTGACGTTTGGACTGTAGTCCTTTTTTTCCTCGGCGTGGATTGCACTGTAGCATCCCGCTGACGTCCCCAGTCCTCTCTCGGTCAATCGCAGCTTTTCAGTCCTCGCTGCGTGTGGATGCTGGCGCCGCAGTCGCTTGGAAAGATCTTCATTTGACTTTCACCGTCATTAATTTTCATTACCCTGCTCCCTGCCGCGTGGAGAGCTACTGAAACCTCACACACTGCTACACACTTCTGGGAAAGCTCTACACTAGACACGTGTGCACACTTCAGTGCAAAAGCCTTAGGTATTATTAGGGTTATTATTAATATGTCTAAAAATATTTACCTTCTCAATAAGCCTGGTGCTGTTATAAAATTATATATAATTACAATTAACACAAAGGTAAAATAAAAACAGTAGTGTCTGTGCTGTGAGTGAGTGAACAACAAATTTCTTTTAACACAATGAGGGTTTTATTAGCCTCTAACACTAGGCACTGGATGATCACCTCAAACAACACTGGACTGTCAGCAGCAGGGTTAAACCAACACTTTTTTTCCCTTTTGAGTAAATAAACTCTTACTCCTCTGATAAACAGCTTTTTAAATCTCATTTTCTCAGGCGCCTAAAACTTCCACAGTGGTGTTTCTGTGATTTGACGATATTTATTCAGACTCATAAATATTAATGAGACGAGGCTGATGTCGGAGGATTAGCTTCTGAATCACACACACAGCTCCAGCTTTTCCACCAAGTTGTAGTTGGAGCTCCATCTCTTCAGAAAACAGTTCCAGTGCTCCTCAACCTGGCTTTGAGGCTTTATACCTCTCTAGTCCATGGTAGTAGACTCATGTGCAGCTGCTCCAGAGCGTTTCCTCCCACGCTTCAAAAACACACGGTGGTAGGTGGATTGGAAACTCAAAAGTGTCCGTAGGTGTGAGTGTGTGAGTGAATGTGTGAGTGTGTGTCGCCCTGTGAAGGATTGGCGCCCCCTCCAGGATGCGTTCCTACCTTGCGCCCAGTGATTCCAGGTAGGCTCCGGACCCACCGCCGCCCTGAACTGGATAAGGCCTAAAGACAATGAATAAATGAATGAATGAATATGACATCACCAACCTGACCTCACTAATGACCCTGTGAAAGCTTTATGCCATCAGATCATCACAGAAATGTTCAGACGCCTGTAGATTAAAGGCTGGAATACACTCCTCACTGCAGAAGATGCGCTGGACAAGGAAATGTCCACAAACCTTAGGGAACACGGCCCCCAAGGAATGCAGTTCTGCACAGATTTAATGCACAGTTACTGTTCCCGTGGTGGAGTAAACACACTGCAGAGCAGTGGAACACATGCTTAAGCCTCAGGCCCAAAAAACACAGGCCAGAATTTAAAAAATGACGAAGGAAAAGAGAAAAAGAGAGGCCTCTGTCTCTCCCTCTCTCCTTCCAGTGCCAGGGTGCAGGCCTCTAATCCTCCCAGCTGGCTCCGGGTCCAAACACACAGCCATAACACTGACCTTTCTACAGTCACGTCCCCTTAAAGGCAGTATACACGGTTCTGGGTTACTGCTGTTCTCTCGTTTGTTCATGTTCTACATCTTTTAAGGTGGAACGGTGTGTTTGAGGGACTGTTGTTTGTATGTGACAGGGACAGTGTACAAAAGAGCTGCCCTGTGTTTGAGACATAAACGGGATTCCTGACTCTCTGAAGTAAGGAAAGTTTCTTTAGGCCATTAAAGGCACCATAGATGATTCTCTAGAAAAACAAAACCCCGCCCTGTCATTTGTGTTCATTCTGAAGCTCCACATCTTTTAATGTGGAGCGATGTGTAGCTGTATCTAGTTGGTGTCTGAAGTGTAAATTGTCTGTAAGTGTTTATTCACTGTTTGAATTCCCACAGAAACTCATGTGTAACTTGAGCTGTTTAGTTTTGTAGCACTGTCTGTCTGTGTTTACTTTCAAGCAGTTAGCGCTCTCCTGAATTTAGAGTCAGTTCCACCTTAAGTAATGTAACTGTAACAGCTAAAATAAGTCAGTGTTACCCCCCTATGGAGCAGGAATAGAGCAACATCCTCATCTCGGTTGGTGCTTTTCAGCATTTGTAGTCTCTCCATTGTCTAAAAGTCCAGGTGGCGTTTCTTTGCCCTGAGCAGAGAGAGAGAACGCCTAGCGTCTGGACCAAGAGGCTTTGGGGGAATTTATTTGACTTTTTTACTGACACTAGGGCTAAACACATCAGACCTTTTCCAATGCACAGCACATAGTGAGGTAATTTCTGAATTTTATTAAAAAAATGTTTTGATTAAAATCGTGAACTTCACCTTTAATGACACACCTATTCTATTATAATCGTACACACTTAAAAAATATGCTTCTATAAGAGTTCTTTATTAAAGGGTTCTCTGCATAGTTAAGGGGTTCTTCAGACTGAAGGAGAACGAGCTGTAGATGGCTCTTTTATTCTCCTTCTGAAGAAGAGAATGTAATGAACACAACTGGACTTTAATACCACTGCTGTACCTTTAAAGATACACTACACTGTCTGTACTTTTAGTGACAGTAATGTAACTCTAACGTGTCTTTTTTTTCTGAGAGTGCACAGAGCTGACCCCTGACATGCGTCTAAAAGTTCTCGCTCACAGCGGACCCTCTACAACTCTCTCACAGGCCACTTTTAACGTCCACTCACTGTCTCCACAACGGCATTTCCAATCTGTGCAGTTTTCCTGGCACTTACAGGAGCACAAGATCTTCCCAAAACTGACCCAAGGCCAAGTTACATAACCACTGCCAATCCCTGGACAGCTCTCTGCTGCCACCGTGTGAGCAGAGGTGTGCATTACATGGCAGGGGTTTTAAAGCTCACACACTAATGGCCAAATTTTAAATGGTTTAAAATCTCTTTATTAATAGTTATTAATTATGTTGTTAATATATTAATAGTCTTTAATAATCAGTTATAACACATAGAGAGAAACAACAAGGGTGATCTGTTGTTTGCCACATAGGGAGCCCACATCCAAGTACAGTTAAACATCAGATCTCGCAGAATACTGACCTCACTGTGTCTCCTCCGTCAGTCGACATTAAATACAACGAATTACATTTAAAACTGTTATTAGCAGTGATTTAGTGCACATTACTGGTTCCATGTGCAACTATAAAGTAAGGTGGTCTCCAGAGCAGCTGCACATGAGCCAGGGCTGTAGGGCAGTGGAACTGTGCTCTCCAGGACTGTGGTGTTTGTGATCCAGTGTCATTCAACGCTATCTCCTGCCCTCACTATTTCTCACGTCACTGCCATCATATCATTCATTCATTAACTGTATCCGCTTAATCCAGTTCAGGACAACAATGTTTCACCCTCAAGTGTAAGGCCGTCCCAGAAGCGAACAAGCTGAGCCCAGACCAGCAGGATGTTAAACAGACAAGTCAGTGTTCACAGAGGATGCAGTGATACAGGGCCCACTAGAAGGCGCCACAGGCTCTTGGGTGACCCCATTCCTGCTGGAGACGGATGGAGATATTGGGAGGTAATAACGCGTCACAGATTGCTGCTCTCATTCAGCTCAGACCCAAAGCTGACCCCTCTCTCGACGACCCTGTCCTCGCGCTGATGAGCCGTCAATCAGATGGAGCTGCTGCGGACGAGACAAGGCTTTGGACAGAGGACACACATCTGTCACTCACTCGAGAGCTGCTGTTGTCCTCCGCAGAACGAGAGGAGGAAGGCTGAATGGTGTCACTCTTTTACTGGGGGAGGAGGAAGTGGAGACATGTCCCTCAAGCTCAGGGCCTTGAGTGATAATGCACAAGCTCATGAACTCTGCCTGTAACTCAGGTGGGATACCACAAATCGGAAATGTATCTGATCTAGGAGCACATATGAAAGGGACTCAAATCTGATTTGATAAAATTGGATTTGACATGTTCACACAGCCAAAAAAATATATTTAAACGTTATCACATATTATTCATTCATTTATTTATTGTCCGTAGCCCTTAACCAGTTCAGGGCAGCAGTGGGTCCAGAGCAAACCTGGAATCATTCGGCACAGTGCAGGAACACACCCTGAAGGGGGGCGCCAGTCCTTCACACACTCACACATTCACTCACACCTACGGACACTTTTGAGTCACCAATTCACCTACCAACGTGTGTTTTTCGAGCATGGGAGGAAACCGGAGCACCCAGAGGAAACCCACGCAGACACAGGGAGAACACACCACACTCCTCACAGACAGTCACCCGGAGGAAACCCACACGGACACAGGGAGAACACACCACACTCCTCACAGACAGTCACCCGGAGGAAACCCACGCAGACACAGGGAGAACACACCACACTCCTCACAGACAGTCACCCGGAGGAAACCCACACGGACACAGGGAGAACACACCACACTCCTCACAGACAGTCACCCGGAGGAAACCCACGCGAACACAGGGAGAACACACCACACTTCTCACAGACAGTCACCCGGAGGAAACCCACGCGAACACAGGGAGAACACACCACACTCCTCACAGACAGTCACCCGGAGGAAACCCACGCGGACACAGGGAGAACACACCACACTCTTCACAGACAGTCACCCGGAGGAAACCCACGCAGACACAGGGAGAACACACCACACTCCTCACAGACAGTCACCCGGAGGAAACCCACGCGGACACAGGGAGAACACACCACACTCCTCACAGACAGTCACCCGGAGCGGGACTCGAACCCACAACCTCCAGGAACCTGGAGCTGTGACAGAGACACAACCTGCTGCTCCACTGTGTCGCCCTCGTTGTCACATATTATTCACAATAAATCGTGTATATATTATTAACACACATATTTTATCATAGCAATAACTAACAATAATATAAATACATACACACTGAACGATCACTGGATTAGGAACTCCAACCTTGTTTCTCTGCTTTTTGAAGATCAGAAGCTGTAGGGTAAACTAATTGTTAGGACAAAAGTTCTTCTGTTGAGTAGATGTCCCCAAACTTTTGGCCACTGGCCACTCACTGTCTTGGCTAATCCTCTCCCGGCCCAAAAGGGACGCCGCAGAACCACAGGCTGAACCCTAGCACGGTGTAATCGTGTAATTCAGGCTTAAGCTGCTTACCGGAGACCCACCTGTGACCCAAGTGGACTTGGCTGTGGTACTGACGGGTCATTAAACCCAGATCCAAAGCACGGGATGGTGCATGACCTCCAGCGTCCTGAAATCCATGGAGTAATCCCGAAGATGATTCTCCGCCTGTAAGGATTTCACTGAGGGATTTAAGAACTCAGGTCTTTAATACGGAGCAATGCCTGGGCTGCTGCTGACTCCAGCCGGACTCCACAAACTCATACAGCTCATTAGGAGACCCAGCATGACACTGGGGCAGCACTGGGGGTGGGGTGGGGGTCAGGGTGGGGTACAGGGGGCAGCCAGGGTCTAAAACTAGGAGAAGCTCTCTGTCAGTTCAGTTTTTCACCCAGTCTTACACACACACACACACACACACACAGACAGGACAGACAGGACCCTGTCAGTAATAAATGCACTTCCCCCACATGTCCAGCAGGTGGAGGTGGAGCCCTTCGCGAACACGTGGCCTGGTGTGTGAGGAGTGTGGGACGGTTCTGAAAAAAAGTCCGAATTAAAAACACACAAAGGCACTTTGATCTCAGATATCTCTGGTAGTTGGAAAAATAGTGGAATAATCACAATTACTCTCTCTCTCTCTCTGTGTGGTCCTGATATCCATCCATCCATTATCTGTAACCACTTATCCAATTTAGGGTCATGGGGGGTCCAGAGCCTACCTGGAATCATTGGGCGCAAGGTGGGAATACACCCTGGAGGGGACGCCAGTCATTCACAGGGCAACACAGACACACACACATTCACTCACACCTACGGACACTTTTGAGTCGCCAATCCACCTGCAACGTGTGTTTTTGGACTGTGGGAGGAAACCGGAGCACCAGGAGGAAACCCACGCGGACACGGGGAGAACATACCAACTCCTCACAGACAGTCACCCGGAGCGGGAATCGAACCCACAACCTCCAGGCCCCTGGAGCTGTGTGACTGCGACACTACCTGCTGCCAATTGCTGTGCGTAAGGGTCAAGGGTGTAAAACTCTACTGGATGCTCGTGATCTCCGGGCCCTTAAACGTCACTGCACCTCAAACAGGAACGCCACTGTCAAGGAAATATCAGAATGGGCTCAGGAATACTTCCAGAAAGCATTGTCAGTGAACACAATCCACCGTGTCATCCGCCGTTGCCAGCTGAAACTCTACAGTGCAAAGAGGAAGCCATTTCTAAGCAAGCTCCACAAGCTCAGACGTTTGCACTGGGCCAGGGGTCTTTTAAAATGGAGTGTGGCAAAATGGAAGACTGTTCTGTGGTCAGATGAGTCACGATTTGAAGTTCTTTATAGAACACTGGGATGCCATGTCATCACCAGAGAGGACAAGGATAACCCAAGTTGTTATCAACGCTCCATTCAGAAGCCTGCATCACTGATGGTATGGGGTTGCATGAGTGCTTGTGGCATGGGCAGCTTGCATGTCTGGAAAGGCACCATTAATGCAGAGGACTATGTTCAGGTTCTAGAACAACATATGCTCCCATCTAGACATCATCTCTTTCAGGGAAGACCCTGCATTTTTCAACAAGATAATGCCAGACCACATTCTGCAGCAATCACAACATCATGGCTACGTAGGAGAAGGATCCGGGTACTGAAATGGCCAGTCTGCAGTCCAGATCTTTCACCTATAGAGAACATTTGGTGCATCATAAAGAGGAAGGTGCGACAAAGAAGGCCCAAGACGATTGAACAGTTAGAGGCCTGTATTATGTACCCACAATATAAATCATTACATTTAAAGTGAAGATATGTATTTAGGCCATGGTTGGTGTCCGTGTCAAAAGTTTTTGGGACTGGGGACTTTGGAGCCACATGAAAAAATATAAAAATGTTGGGAAAATCACGTCACAAACAGCTTTAGGTCCCTGTCAATCATAGGCCCTTAGAAGTGTCCTTAAACCCCTCCAACATCAATATGGTGCTCCTGAATGTAACGTATATGTATGTGTGTGTGTGTGTGTGTGTGTGTTCTATTACTTTGTAGGAACCAAAATCTGTAAAAACACTCAGGGACCTGTGTTCTTTATGGTGAGGACAAGCTGCTTCCCACCCTGTAAATGTTTACGTTTAAAGGCATAACGCAAAAAGCAAAAATCATGCTGCTCTGCAGTCGGTTTGCTTTGGAAACCATGTTTACAAAGCCCTAGTGTCTGTAAATGGGTAAAAAAATAGTGTCTGGGTCCGGTGCTAGGCTTTCTCTCTGTCTGTGCTCACGGCAGAGAAACGCCATCTGGAGATTTTCTCCAAAAGCTAAAAAGCACCAACTGAGACGAGGATGTTGCTCTATTCCTGCTCCATAGGGGGGTAACACTGACTTATTTTTACTGTTATAGTTACATTACCTGGAACTGACACTAAATTCAGGAGAGCGCTAACTCCATGAAAGTAAACAGCTCGAGTTACACATGAGTTTCTGTGGGAATTCAAACAGTGAATAAACGCTTACAGACAATTTGCATTTCAGACACCAACAAGGTACAGTCGCTTCTTACTCACAAACACCGCTCCACCTTAAAAGATACAGGCGCTTCTTACTCACACACACCGCTCCACATTAAAAGATACAGTCGGTTCTTACTCACACACACCACTCCACCTTAAAAGATACAGTCGCTTCTTACTCACACACACCACTCCACATTAAAAGATACAGTCGCTTTTTACTCACACACACCGCTCCACCTTAAAAGATACAGTCGCTTCTTACTCACACACACCGCTCCACATTAAAAGATACAGTCGCTTCTTACTCACACACACCGCTCCACCTTAAAAGATATTTACTCACTTATTCGCACACACCGTTCCACCTTAAAAGATACAGTCGCTTCTTACTCACACACATCGCTCCACCTTAAAAGATGCAGAGCTTGCAACTGCATTTCTCTACATATGTAGACATTCCCTTTAAGGTAGAGATGTGTTCGTTTTAATTTAAGGTTTAGGGTTAAGGCAAGGATTCGGGCTTGGGGTCAGGTTTTAGGATTGTGTTTATGATTCAGGATTAAACTTAGGGTTAGGATAAACCCATGTAATGTCCCCACAACTGATAGAAACGTGTGTATGCGTGTGTGTGTGTGTGTGTGTGTGTGTGTGTATGTGTGTGTGTGTGTGCCATCCTCACCCATCACTCTGAGATATGAAAGCCGTTAGGGGAAGCGTGCTGACTTCACACTCGCCGTGCTGCTGGAGCAGAAAGTGGAGATGGAGTAAACTGTGAGACAGATGAGTGTCCTCTGAAAGGTGGGTGTTTTAAATTCACATTCAGAACGGATCAAGTCGAGCTTCATCAGAATCTGACACTCTCCCAGCCACAACAGCTTTAGTAAAAACACTGTGTCCAAATATTAGACTGAAGTGCACACATTCTGTCCTGCACTGTACACACAGTGTGTATAATCTCTACAGAAAAGCAGCAAACAAAAAGGGGCACTGCAGCATCAGCAGATGAGAACACACTCGAGAAAAAAGTGTAAATGGGTAAAAAAACAAAGTCCGGTGCTAGGCTCACGGCAGACAAATGGCATCTGGAGATTGTTAGACAACGGAGAGACTCCAAACGCTGAAAAGCACCAACCGAGATGTTGCTCTATTTCTGCTCCATAGGGGGGTAACACTGACTTATTTTTGCTGTTTTGAGTCATTTAAGGTGGAAACTTAGGAGACGGCTAACTGCATTAGCGACAGTGCTACAAAACTAAACAACTCAAGTTACACATGAGTTTCTGTGGTTCCTCTGGTGTGTGGAACAGTGGAATTGTGTTCTCTGGAGCGATGGGGTTCCTCTGGTGTGTGGAACAGTGGAACTGTGTTCTCTGGAGCGATGGGGTTCCTCTGGTGTGTGGAACGGTGTGACTGTGTTCTCTGGAGTAATGGAGATTCTCTGGGATGGGTTGGAGTGGTGAGTGTGATCCAGAACTAATCACCAATGCCAGCCCCTGACCCTCACTGAAGATTATGTGTCCGTGTGCCACCAAATCAAGTGTCTGGACGACAAGGACCAGCTGCAGTGTCCATTAGTCTTTGGAGATGCAGGAGATAAGGCTCAGCCCTGTGCTCCACACACACACACACACACCAGCTCCTGAGGGTCCTGATGGTCAGCTGCGATGCGAAGGGTCAGTGAGGGTGGGGTCATCACTCAGACCTGATGGTGACGGCTGTAATTCGAGTGTCTGAAGACACTGAGGAGATATAGAGCTGATGGACTGAAGCTGTGGTGACCTCTAGTCGTTCTGTGTCCACCACAGTGTTTCTATTGTTTTGGCCTGATCTGAATATCCCTGCCACTGTTTACACTGTGAATATTTACTGATGAACAACAATAGAGACCTCCCCAAATGGTGTGTATGTGTGCATGTGTAAGTGTGTGTGTGTAGGTGTGTATGTGTATGTGTGTAAGTGTGTGTGTGTATGTGTAAGGGTTTGTGTGTGTGTGTGTGTGTGTGTGTGTGTGTGAATAAAGACACTGTGGTAATTGTGTGGCTGTAAATGGCAGAGATAAGGAGCTGTGGATTTGATGCAATGTCAAAAAGAGGAGTGTTTCTTCAGCCCCCCCCCCCCCCCTCTCTCTCTCTCCCTCTCATCATTTCTCACTTTTCAGTATCTCCAGAAAGAGAAATGCACACTCAGCCTCTCCATCGCTGATAACAACTGTATCTACTTTACCGACCGGGGTGGGGGGGTGTGACAGAGGGATAGAAAGAGAGGAGGGTGGAGGGAAAGAGAGAAAGAGAGGAGGGGGTGAGAAAGGGGAGAGAGGGAAAGAGTCTGAGAGGATTCCTCCTGCGTTCTCTCGTTCATCCGAATATTAATGACCACGGACATCTCATTTACTTCATACCACATCATTCAGTGTGTGAAAATGTCCACAGTTGTGTGTCAGTGACTTTGTGAGTGTGTGTTTGACTGGGTGAGTGTGTGTGAGTGACTAGGTGAGTGTGTGAGTGACTGGGTGAGTGTGTGTGAGTGACTGTGTGAGCGTGTGATTGACTGGGTTAGTGCATGTGTGACTGGGTGAGTGTGTGAGTGACTGGGTGAGTGTGTGTGTGACTGGGTGAGTGTGTGAGTGATTGGGTGAGTGTGTGTGAGTGACTGTGTGAGTGACTGGGTGAGTGTGTGTGTGACTGGGTGAGTGTGTGAGTGACTGGGTGAGTATGCACTGTACTGTACTGTTGATCAGTTACAATTACTCAAACAGCAAATTATCAATTAAATGTAAATTACAATAAATAGTGTGTGTTGTGCTGGTGCGAGTGGATCAGACACAGCAGTGCTGCTGGAGTTTTTAAACCCCTCAGTGTCACTGCTGGACTGAGAACAGTCCACTGACCAACAACATCCAGCCGACAGCGTCCTGTGTCACTGATGAAGGACTAGAGGACGACCGACACACACTGTGCAGCGACAGATGAGCTACTGTCTCTGACTTTACATCTACAAGGTGGACCAATGAGGTAGGAGTGTCTCACAGAATGGACAGTGAGTGGACACATGGTTTGAAAACTCCAGCAGCACTGCTGTGTCTGATCCACTCTACACCAGCACAACACACACTAAAGCACCACCACCACGTCAGTGTCACTGCAGCGCTGAGAATGATCCACCACCACATCACACCTGCTCTGTGGGGGTCCTGAGCGCTGAGGAACAGTGGGGAAAGTGGGCTAATAAAGTATGCAGAGCAACAGATGGACTACAGTCTGTAATAAGCGGGAGGGCCTTTGGAACTACAGGATGGTTACTTTAATGTCCCTCAAGCCAATTAATTTAACCGTGAATGAATCACTGAGTCTAGCGTCCGACTCATCGGGGATAAAGAATCAATAATGGAAGGAAATGAATATGAATCGGTTCTTCTGAACGGAACCGACTCCTTGCTTTCCTCCCCCTCACTCTCAGGATCATGACACTACGGCGCGGGGCGTGACTCGGTTCAGCACCTGTCACACTCACACACGCGCGCGCGCACGCACAAACAGCGCGCGCGCTGCACTTCGGCTCCGTTACGCTGGGCAAGTGCTGCTCGTGCTCCTGGCGTTTTATTTGGGGGGGTGGGGGGCTGGCGTCTGGGGGCACGAGGTCGACGAAGCAGTGCTGTGGAAGAGGGGGCACCTGACCCCCCCACAGACCTCTATCCAGCAGGAGACTTTGTTTTTAAGGTGGAGGGGAAAGTGCTGAAGCGATGGGAACCGAGGGGTGAGTAGCGCGCGCCTTCCTTCATTACTTTATGCGTTATATAAGGTCCATTTAAGGTGGAATGCGGGGATTCGAGTGGCTCTATAAAAAGGGAACGAACGGAGATGAAGTTGGCTTTTTGTTGCAATCACCCGCTCCTCCTTAAATAACTGCTGCACGCACTATTTAAGGTGGAACGGAACTTCAGCTGGTGTGGGGCTCTTATATAAGCTGCTAGACTGCTGTCTGTGGAAATGTTATTTCTCTTTCATGTGTCTCATATAAGGCTCCTGTGTCTCCCTGAGTGTCCCCTCTCTGTGTGGATGGTCCAGAGGGACAAAAGTCACTTCCCTGGTGTTATTCACTCAGGTTCCCACCTGCACATGATGTGACTCTTGTTCTTTACTGTGTGTCTTTTGCTTTACTCTCAGAGCTGCTCTGTGGCTTCAGGATATTGGTGCTTGTGTTTGAGGACGTTTATATAAACATTCACAGACCGGCCACAAGATTGGAACCACTGACGGGCCGGGGACACCTCTGAGGACCTGGTCAGTGTCCCCTGGTCTTAATGTTTTAGAGCTCAGGTTGTGCGAGGGTGTCCCCGTTGTGCAGTGGTCAGTACCGACCCAACGTGGGCAGTGTGAGGACAACCAGTGACTGGAGACAGGGTCCTGGGTACCCAGGTCTCACTGCTCAGGAGCCGCTGTGGCTGTGGTCATCTGTCCAGCTGCTGCTCTCATGCCATCAAACCCACACAGCAATGTTCGTCATTTCCAGTGTCGTACGAGCAAGCGTCTGTAAACTTTTGGCCATTGTGTGAATGCAGCAAGAACATTGCAGTGTGCAGCTGATGGACTACAACACACAACTCTACACAACTACAGAACAGTAAAGAGAGAGTAGATCAAAAAATAGAGAAGTCTCCCTCTGATTCACACACTCATCTCGCTCAGTCTCTTTTCTCCCTTTTCCTCTCAGATCTTTCTCTCTCTCTCTCTCTCCAACATTCTAACCCTCTCTGTTCTCTCTTTCTGCCTTTCCATCTCTCACTGTCTCTCTTTCCCCTCCTTTTTCTCTCTTCTCTCTCCTTCTCTTTCTCCTGTGTGTCTTTCTCTAACACTTTCTGCACCTCTCTCTCTCTCTCTCTCTCTCTCTCTCTCTCAGTAACAGCTCTATTCCGGGCATGCTGTACCTATAGGAGGCGAGATCAGCTCTTCCTCGCAGCCTCGGTTCTGCCTCTTCTTTTGAAACCTCATTCCTCATGCCTTTCATGCTCGCTGCCTGAGAAAAGAGAGAGAGAGAGAGAGAGTGGGAGAGAGAGAGAGAGCGTGCGAGCGAGCCTTTGATGTTCCCCTCGCCCGAGCGGATACACAGTACTGTGTTAATTCTATCCGATCGAGGAGGGGGTGTTTTAATCAAGAGCCTCGTGTGTTGACCGCTCTGTTTTTCGAGGCCGGGACGTCTGCTCCGAGGTCTGTGCTCTGGAACAAAACCCCGTGACATTTCCAAAGACACAGTAAACCCGGGAACGCCGGGATGTTTGGGACGTTGTTAGAATTCCGGCGTCGTCGTGGGGCGAGCTGTAATGAAGACGTTGAGCATTAGGTGGAGATTAAGGCTGGGGGCCATGCAAAATTAATGAGACGCAGAGATATATCAAAGGATGAACCTTGGAGATGCCGCAGCCTGCAGAAAGGCTGCATTAATAATGTTGTTAATTTGATCAGCTCTTTATTTATCCTCTGCTTCGCTTTCATCTGTCGGGTGGGAGACTTTATTATTACTTTTAATAATCCTCTTATTCTCTCCTCAGCTACAGAACTGACCTCTGCTCAGGGTCAAAGCCAGGCATGTTTCCCCTTCCCGGAGCGTTCAGGTCGTGTTCAGTTCACCTGAGCCTGGCGCCAAGGGAGAGACCGGGGTTCGCTGGAGGGCTTTTGTTACAAAAATAGAGTGAAAACAAGAACACACCGGGTCTTTTACTCAACACTGGAAAACACCCCCCTAGAAGTTACTAAACATGAGTGAGTGAGTGTATGTGAGAGAGTATATGTCAGGATGTGTGTGTGTATGCAAATGACTGTGTATGTGAGTGAATGACTGTACGAGTGTGTGTCTTTGTGTGTGTGTGTATGTGTGTGTGTTTATATGATGTATGTGTGTGTGTTTATATGATGTATGTGTGTGTGTTTATATGATATGTGTGTGTGTGTTTATATGATGTGTGTGTGTGTATGTGTATGATGTATGTGTATGTATATATAATGTGTATGATGTGTGTGTGTGTGTATAATGTATGTGTGTGTATGTGTATGATGTATGTGTATGTATATATAATGTGTATGATGTGTGTGTGTGTATATGATGTATGTGTGTGTATGCATAATGTGTGTTTATATGATGTGTATGTGTGTGTGTTTATATGATGTGTGGAAGGGGCAGCCACCCAAATGCGGCTGTGTGGAAAATTTCCCAGAATTTTTTTTATTTCCACAGCATTTAAACTTTAGTTTGTTGTTTGTTTGTTTTTGTTTAAAGACAGAACACACGCTGCTCCACTGCCCCACAGCCCTGTGCTTGGGGGCTTTAGAACCCTCTAGGCATTGGGCACGGTGACCTAAAGCTCATGTGCAGCTGTTCCAGAGGGGAAAAGCCTGTGTGAACCTTTTCCCTCGTGACACTGTTTTATGTGCAGTGAGGGTAAATACATGGTTGAAACAGAATTATTCTGCCCTCTGCTCTGGGGAGATGGTCCTAGAGGTGGAGAAGGTGGAGAGCTGCTGCTCCGTGGCATGATGCGAGGAGTCCAGTGTCGTGTGCTGGCAGGCTGTGGTCAGTAGGTGGCAAAGCGCTCTCATAGAAGAGAGTGAATCCATCATAAAAAGTTGACGTGATGCTTGTTGCACTTCTGCAGAGCACCTCAGACTTCCCTCCCCCGTCCAGATCCTATGGAGAACATCAGTAACGTCTATACGATCTGGTCCTTCAGGAATTCTCTCCCCGTATCTCCATCTGAGCTGTAGTTTTCTGTTGCAGAACTTTCTTGGACATCTACTTTTCCCACCCACATTTCTTCTGAAATGAGGGGTGTTCGTCCTCCTTTCTGTCCTTACTTTTAAGCACCGCTGGCTTCTTGTTTTAGGGGAAGGCTTTGCACAACATGTCTGAACATTGCTGTGAGCATCTGATGGTCTGGAACCCAGGCATGGATGTTTGGAAACTAGTTCAGGCTCCTGGCCACAGTCACTGGCACTGAAAGGGAATGACATTCATTGTGGGAAAATGCTCTTCTCTCTGGTTTGTTTGTGTTCGGCAGCTCCATTTTTAAGGTGGAGTGGTGTGTGTGAGTAAGAAGAGAAATTGTGTAAATTGTCTGTAAGTGTTTATTCACTGTTTCCCACAGAAACTCATGTGTAACTGAAGTTGTTTAGTTTTGTAGCGCTGTCGCTAATGCAGTTAGCCGTCTCCTGAGTTTAGAGTGGAGCAGGAATAGAGCAACATCCTCATCTCGTTTGGTGCTTTTCAGCGTTTGGAGTCTCTCCGTTGTCTAAAAACCTCCAGATGGCGTTTCTCTGCCGTGAGCAGAGAGAGAGAAAGCCTAGCACCGGACCCAGACACTTTGTTTTTTTTACCCATTTACAGACACTGGGGCTTCGTAAACACATTAGAGCGGTTTCCAGAGCAAACTGACTACAGAGCAGCACATGGAGAGGAGACACTCAGAGATTTATACACAGGGTTTTTTTATTACATTCGTGAACCTTGCCTTTAATGGAGCTCCAGCACTGTAAAGTACTTTGATTCATTTTTTCACCAAGTTATGTGTTTGTTCTCAGTTTCAGCTGCTAGATTTTGTATTTCTATTTTCTGATACATTTGATTTATTTTAATATAATCTAAGAAGTTTGATTCCTTGGTGCCAAGGTCCTGCACAATTGTTCATTTTAGTGACAAATGAATAACCTTTCAGTACATTTGCATTTGTGGTAATTTGTTATATATAATATATATTTGTGTGAGTAATGTTTAAGTCAATCGTTATGCCTTAAGTCTCTCCCAAAAGGTCAGGTGTATGGTTTATTAATTAAACGTTGGTGTCGGATCGGGGTATGGGGTATCGACTGATGCAAAGTTTATGTATTGGATCGGATCGGTGCATGCCTCTCACAATATGACGTTAGTTCAAAAACCTTAATATTGACAAAACCAAGAAGTGTGTTTGATGGTGATGTTCCTGTTTGTTTTTATTGTTCGTATCGATATCTGAATCATATCGTATCGACCGAAATTAAGAAACATATCGTGATTTAAATTTTGTCCGTATCGTCCAGCCCTACATTTACAGGGGACTAACACAGTGCCTACAGCGTAGATTCGATCCTTCAGGCTCATGTGCAGCTGCTCCAGCGAGTGCCAGGATGCTTTAGAGAGAGTTTGATAAACTATGACTGAACTGCACCGCTGTTGGCAGCTGAGCCTTGCAATCCCTCTGTTTATAAAACACCATGCAGCGATATAATAACTCATCCCAAATTTATATTTTCTCTCTCATTTTTTTGAAATGTATTCTAATCCAAATCCTCTGCTAAACCCCTAATATTTGTCAATACGGCTTCTCTCGCTTCTTCCGCCTCTCCTCGGGGGGGGGGGGGGGGGGGTTTGTATCACTGCCTGCAATAAAGCTGTCACTTTGACATTGAATTAGAGCAGAAAAAGCTCCCGTTGCTTCGTATCAAGTGGCAGCGACTCAGCCGTTTGAAAGGAGATCATAGAAGTAATTACCGAGCAAATAGTGATGACTCTTCAGTGCGTCGTCTACAAAAGACAGAGCCATGAAGAGGCCGGCTCTTATCACTCCCAGCGCCGCCAGTACAAACACAGGCTCCTTCGGCCTTGAGACACATCCACGTTGCCTCTTAATTAGGACGGGGGGAGGCTTTAGAGCGTCAAAATATGAGCTTAACGCCCGTATAATGATGCAAATAATTGTATAATTAAAGCTCTGCGGTTTATAGAAACCGAGCAAATGGGAAACGGGCGAGAGGAGTCGTATAAAGCCAGGAGAGAGAGAGAGAGAGAGAGAGAGAGAGAGAGAGAGAGAGAGAGTGAGACACACACAGAGAGCACTGTGGTGGTGGTGGTGGTGAGAAAGAGAAAAGAAGAGATTATAGACGAGCCTTTGATGCCAGGCTGGGCTGTGGGAATCCTCGTGTGCCTTCAGGGGTAGACTCCTCTCTCAAAGCATCAATAATGAATGAAAGATATCTTGTTCAGTGGAGGAGCGAACTTAGCCGGCATACTGATTTCTGACCGGGAACCTTATGTAAAAATTGCATCAGAGCGTTTGGTCGCCCTCTTTAGAGCCCCGCTGCTCTTGGTGGGTGTTGGTTTTAGGGAGGACACCGGGGCAGACTCTGGCTGTGCTTCAGTGCCTTCATGTTTGGGAGGAGTTGAAGTTGGAGCGTTCAAACCTGATCAGACTTTATTCCCGGGCCGAGAGGAGAGGGTTATTTATGACCAGTCCATCAGTGTATTAAAATGAACATGGTATCAATAAATCCCTCGTTTGGTGCATGTTAACATTACTGTGTGTATCTGGAGGCCACCAACTCACACACTGTGAAACAAGACCCCAGTCAGTTTTCTGTGCGCTGCTTGAGTCAGAAACACGGGATAAAATGAACCGCTCTGATTCTGCTCCGCATCTGATGTCAAGTGCAGAAACTTTAGAATGGCCCCACCCCCTCGTCTGAGTCTGTCCAATCAAAGCGCTGGACCCGTCTATTGAGAGAGAGAGAGAGAGAGAGGGAAAAAAGAATGAGAGAGTGAAAGAGATAATGAGCGTGAGACAGAGAGAGTTGGAGAGAATAAAATGAGAGAGAAAGACGAGAAAAGAGAATAATAAGAGTGAGACGAGAAGGAGAAAGTGTGTGAGAGAGAGAATGGGTGATTTAGGAAAACAGAAAGATGGAGAGAATGAGAAAGACAAGAGTGAGATGAGAAAGAAGTGAGGGAGAGAAGCTATGCTGACTCTGACTTTTGGGGATGGGGAGGGGCTTGGGGAAGGGGGAGGAGCCTGCTGCAGATGTTATTTGAAGGGCATGTCATTCCGCTTTAAATACGGCTCTCGTTTGCATTGCAAATGTCTCCATTCTCATCTGAATAATCCTCCGTTACCTAATGCTCTGGCACCAGCGCCGCTTTCATGTGGCTGCCGCACACCAGTGGGACTCTTCCTCTGTCCTCATCCTCCCATCCCTCCATCCCTCCTTCCCTCTCCAGCATTCAGAGCTGAGCTTTTCTCCTTCAGCAGAAGAGAGATGGCTCCTGGTGACATGTTCCTGACCTCTCTGTCCACTCTGAGGCTCGGAGCTGTGCAGTTAGACCTCGTACATTAACATAGTGACTGTTTTGGACGAAGAGTGGCTAGTTACTTTTACTCCGTTACAGGGATTTAATCATGAGTTTGATTCTGAGGGCATCGAACCTGTGGCCTTCTGCTCCGCAGCGCTCCACACTGCTCCACTCTGTACTTACAGGGAGCAGTAAGAAAGAGCAGAAACTAAGCTCTGAGCTTTTTTGTCCTGACAGTGAATGTCTATGCACACAGTGAGACAGAGGAGGGACAGAGTAACGAGAAAGGAGAAACAGGACAGAGAAAAGAGAAAGGAGGGACAGAGGAAGGAGAAAGGGACAGAGGAGAGACATTGGAGAGGGAGACAAGTAGCGGGACAGAAGAGGGAAGGGAGTGGGGGGACAGTGGAGAGAGAAGAGGGAAGGAGAGAGGGGACAGTGGAGGGAGGGAGAGAGGAGGACAGTGGAGGGAAGGAGAGAGGAGGGAAGGACAGAGGAGGGACAGTGGACAGATTTCTGGGAGAGGTGCAATGCAGCAGATTTTTCAACTCTGTGACTGCACAGAAATCTCAGATACTTTTCCCTCCTACAGGATCTTCTCATCTTTCTCTCGCTCCGTCTCGCTCTCCCTCTCCCTCCCTTCTCTGCTCCATTTTCCCCTTCCTTCCATCCCTCCCTCTCTCTCTCTCCCTGTCTCTCTCTCAATTTCTCTGCTTCACAAATGAGTTAATTTCAGTCTCATCTGCTCTTCTGTGGAAGTAATTACAGCGTCCACATTAAGAACACTGGGCTGAGACAGACCCCCGTCTCGGCGCAGGGCGGTGGCTCCTCTTTATTAGCCTGGGAACGTAGGCGGCCTTAATGAAGCAAACTGAATAAATCTCGTTACCGACTGATGAACACATTCATCCCACTCCTTCCAGACCCTCCTCGTCTCTCTCTGAGAGGAGGCACTGCGTCTGGAGGCGGCGGGATGATCGGCAATTACCGCGCGGCTAAATCCATCTGTCGGATTTCTGAACCCTGCTTTGTGGGCTCCTCCATCTACAGCCGCGTCAGGAATCAGAGCATTTCTTCTCGTTTCTATGAGATTTGAAATGCGTTTGCATTAAAATGCAGCATTTTAACCACCTTATGACACCCCCTAGTGGTCAATTTGCGCTCCATTTGAACTTTTTTGTGAATTACACTGTAATTTCTATTCGCAATTTTTTTTTTTTTGTGATTTATGAAAATGCAAATAAAAATGAAAGGAAAAGGTCTAACTTTCACAAACTTCCAAAATATTGTGAAAAGATATTTACGCTGCAGTGAGGTAGAAAAGTTATAATATTGCTAACGCTGAAGTGTGAACCAGAGCGATTTAAAAAAGGGTTTTTTTTAATAAACAATGACATTTCAGCTGATTCATACTTCTGGTACCTCCCCGAACTGACCCCGTGATCTCAGGGTTTTACCGGACTACCCGACTCTTCGTCCTCTTCTCTCCTCTCCATGCTTTAGGACCACTTTATTGTACACACATATATCACTGAGCAAAACTCACACAGCTTTACTTTCCTTTCAAAAACATTAGACACACTTCCTATACGACAGAAACAACTCAGAAGCCCCAACAAATAAATATTAGCTGAAACATGTTCATATAAAATGTGTTTTTGCTCTAAATGGCTGTGAAACACATTCTGATTAAACTGATAATTCTGATAAACCCACTCGGGTCTGTGTAGAGCTGCTAGTGAGCAATGAGGGGACACACAAATCAGACAGCGTCGCTTTCTTAATCTTAGACTTTTTTAAACTATGGGTCCGTCCTAAAACCTAGTGAGCTATCGACATAGAGAGCATTTTACGCCAGAGTGTACGCTCCCGACACGTAGGCCGTCCAAATTTTTAGACACCTTAAATACGCTGCATACTGAGTTACATTAATCTGACTGAATTTTAAGGTGGCATCAAACTCTTCCTCAGCTGTGAAAGCAATCCCAGGATTAAAAACAGGAACATGAAAATCTGTAGTGTTGTTGCAGAAGTGATGCTAGCCACTGAGGGAAGTAAACGCCGGCCACATGCAGGAGGCACTCTCTAACTCCAGCATCTCAATAATCTGCCTCATGAGGATGGACTTAAACAGCTGCCTACGGAGTCAAGGCCTACTTAGGAAGCTCAGTAGGTTTTGGGACAGACCTTATATGCATCTCAGGAATCTGGCATTCTGTTGTTTATCATGATTTTCTGTGAGTCTTTGAACTTACTTAATGTGGGACGACTGCTCATTGGTTTTTAATCACTTTGTGTGCCCCCTAGTGGCCACTGCACTGTGGAAATGGAAATAGACACAGGTGATTCTTATTAATGCAAATCTAAGTAAACTTAATTAGATCAACTAAGACTTTGTTGGCTCTCGTTGTGTGAAGTGTTGAGATTGTGTTGAGCTGCTAGCGAGCAATGAGTGCAACTGATATGGACAGAATTGTGACTTTCTTAATCTTTGCTGCTGTTTTTAATCACTTCATTAATGTTTAGTGGTCACTCTACTGTTGGAAACGTTTTAAAATAACGCCAAACTAATATTTTAGGCACTGTTGTCTCTTCTTGTGTGGTGTGTTGAGGTTGTGTTGAGCTGCTATTGAGCAATGAGGACAGCTCAAAGTCTTGCCTACGACGACACAAGTCAGGTTTCCATTATGTCACACACATTTCCCACTTCTTGAGTTAAGCTCGTTTCTGTTTCCAACGCAACTCTGGCCAATTACCGCACGGCTAAATGAACCTGTCCGAGTTCTGAACCCCTCCTGATCTATAAGTGTCTCAGGAAACTGGAATTATGTCTTTGTTCTGTTTTCTTTGAGCCTCAGAACGAGAATGTGGGCAGACGGCTGCTCGGTTCCGCTGCGGCGCTTTACGTAACCATGTTTAAGCGCGCTATTTTTACTCGTGGAGTCTTAAGTCTCCTAAAGCAGGCTCTGTGGCTGCTGGCGTGATGGCGCTTCACCCCTCGCTGAACCGCGGCAGCAGGTAGACGCCAGTGCAGCTGCTGGCATTGCCGAGTTTGCGGAGGCGCCAAGCATTTGTACCCGTCCTCACGTCTGGCGAGCGTCCTGCACCCCCCCTGCGATCTCCCTGTGAAGAAGGCCACCACACAAAGGGCGAGCTGCTCTAAATCCTCTTCAGAATGAGCTGCTGTGGCTATTCAGTGTCTTCCTGAAAATCTCTTTAAATGCAGCGCAAAAATGCAGCTAGAAACGGGAAACAGAAACCCAGCCTCGCTTTTTGTCGGTTTGGTTTTGTTTGCATTCACATTCCAGGGTTCTTTTGGGAATGAATTGGAAGGAGACGTTTCTACCACAGCTCCTTCCTGGCCTCTTCTCCTACTCCTCCTCCTCCTCCTCCCCTCCTCCTCTCAAGTGTTGTGAGAATTCCCCTTTAGTTTTACATATCTGTTACTTCTTTCTGAGACATTTACTGACGTCACCACATCAATCAGACAATGCCCCCTCTGCATGGAGCTGTATGTATTTTACCTCGATTACGATTAATGAGGATGATTTACTAGTTGTTTGTTTGTGTCACAGTTCACTGACGAGGCTCGTGCTGTAAACACACTCCAGTATTAAAGGTGGGGTGAGCGGCTGGGAGCTCTGTCTCTGTGTCTGAGCCGTGCTCTGTTCATATTCGGTGTGTGATTGTGTTCAGTTTAAAACAGACCGGGGGGTCTTTCACTTTGGTCTGAAACTGGATTTTCTCTGTGTTTACATTTGGTGTCGTCTTCATTAAAGTCAGAACACGTCCAAACAACAGACGCAGTGTTTCTCTTTGGTACGAGCTCGAGTGGCTCGGTCCACCTCCGTGTTTAGGTTCTCCTCTGTGTGTCTGATTGGACGGGGCAGAGCCACATGACCACAGCGCAGTAATGTGTTGTTAAAGGGACGGTACATGAACACACAGTGGGGAACGTATTAACAGAATTAACAATAAAATTAATCAATCGAATTAAATAATGTTACATTGATTAGAAATGATCTGTAACACACAATGTGTTTTAATGCTCAGGACCTGAGCATGCTTACATCACCAGACTGTGGCTTTAATTTTAAAAGGCTTTTGTGCACTGCACAGCGGAGTCCAGGGTCGTACTTTGTGGCTTTTTCGGGGTTGTCTTTGTTGACAGCGACACTCTGCCTCTCACGGCGTGTTGATTTATTGATTGAGGGATTTTCCTTTAATCACACTGTATAATCACACGTATAAGATTTATTCCTGAGGCAAATAGTCGCAAAGTATCTCAGCAAACACTTCCAGTGAACAGTCCCTCAGCAGTGGACCCTGTGTATGTGTTTCTGAGGAGACCAGAGGGGGACCTGTGGTGCTGTGTGTGTTTACAGTGGGAATCGGAGCACTCGCACTACTCAAACCAATTGGACTTTGGGGGTCAAATGTGCCGTGTGTGTGTGTTTATTTTCTTTGATATCCCTTGAATATGTGAACATTTTCTGATTAAATCGATGTAATCCTCATCCAAACGGAAGCGGTTGGACGTGCCAGCGTCCAGCTGTGATGTAAACACAAATCTGACCGGCGGCTCATTGGTTTAAATGAAGAGACTGCACTCCTGCCGCGTCGTAATCAGACTTCGCTTTCTGCGGAGGAACGTCGGCACTGATCAAACGTGCTGCGAGTGACAGGACCGATCGCCTTTGAAACGGAGAGGGAGGGCTGGCTTTTGAAATGCTAAAGACCAGTTGCATCTGTGGCACTCCAGACTGTCAGGCCTTTGTGGAGAGAGCAAAGAAGGCTCTTATCTCTGGAGAGGACAGTCTGGGACAGATCTAAGGGGGGGGGGGGGGGGGGGGGGCATGGTGACCATGTCTGTTAAGCCCAGCATTAGCCAGAGTGGACTTTGATTGAGTGATTAATGGGTTAAAGGCTGGTTTGCTGTGAATTGCTGTGCCCTGAAGACACTATAAGTAAGAATAGTGCACAGTGGAGGTGAATGGAACCAGACGTCATCCTCTAAAAGCTCCTCACTGAAGGATGAAATGTGCAGTACTCTCTGGTTGTTTACATTCAGAAACTCATGTGTAACTCGAGCTGTTTAGTTTTGTAGCACTGTTGCTCTATGTTTATTTTCATGCAGTTAGTGCTCTCCTGAATTTAGAGTCAGTTCCACCTTAAGTAATGTAACTGTAACAGCAAAAACAAGTCAGTGTTACCCTCCTATGGAGCAGGAATAGAGCAACATCATCCTTCCTCCGGGTGACGGTCTGTGAGGAGTGTGGTGTGTTCTCGCTGTGTCTGCATGGGTTTCCTCCGGGTGACTGTCTGTGAGGAGTGTGGTGTGTTCTCCCTGTGTCTGCATGGGTTTCCTCCGGGTGACTGTTTGTGAGGAGTGTGGTGTGTTCTCCCTGTGTCTGCGTGGGTTTCCTCCAGGTGACTGTCTGTGAGGGGTGTGGTGTGTTCTCGCTGTGTCTGCATGGGTTTCCTCCGGGTGACTGTCTGTGAGGAGTGTGGTGTGTTCTCCCTGTGTCTGCGTGGGTTTCCTCCGGGTGACTGTCTGTGAGGAGTGTGGTGTGTTCTCCCTGTGTCTGCGTGGGTTTCCTCCGGGTGACTGTCTGTGAGGAGTGTGGTGTGTTCTCCCTGTGTCTGCGTGGGTTTCCTCCGGGTGACTGTCCGTGAAGAGTGTGGTGTGTTCTTCCTGTGTCTGCGTGGGTTTCCTCCGGGTGCTCCGGTTTCCTCCCATGCTCCAAAAGCACACGTTGGTAGGTGGATTGGACACTCAGAAGTGTCCGTATGTGTGAGAGTGTCAGTGAAAGTGTGAGTGTGTGTCGCCCTGTGAAGGACTGGCGCCCCCTCCAGGGTGTGTTCCTGCCTTGTGCCCAGTGATTCCGGGGAGGCTCCGGACCCACCGCTGCCCTGAATTGGATAAGGGTTACAGACAATGAATGACGGCTTGTTGATTCAATTTAACGACATATGTTGAACGTACATGACTCATATATTACTCCCACCCTCACAGCAATGAAAATAAAAAGTGGAAAAAAAAGTGAAAAAGCTGGGCCCGCAGTGCATGCTGGGAGCTCTTCCTGAGCGTATCAAAGCCCCGCTCACAGCTGTAAATCACGATTTTAAGTTCATTTCACTCCTCTTCACTGGAGTGATTTAGAAACTTGAGTTGAAGGCTGAAAACTCAAAATCCAGTTGAAATCACAAAACTTTATATGACAAGTTAAAGTAAATGATAAAGAGATGTTGTCATGACATATTGCTAAACAAATTTGTTACAGTGCATCATTAAGGTTCTCCTCCAATGCTGTAGTTAATAATCAGAACGGCTGCTGTAGTGATTTGAAATCGGTGGACGGGTCGGGCCTAATTTGGACAGTGGTGAACTGTGTCTCTCCGCTGTCCGATTATTAATGCTCTCTGTCTGTGGACGTCTCTCACACACAGCGGGCCTTGTCCAGAGTCCGAGTCACAAACCTTTAAAACACAAAGAGCTGGACGACGCAGCGCTTTCATATATTTGTTGCATGAAAGTGTTTCAATGAGTTTCTATTCCCAGCCGTCAGCTTTTCATCTTCACATGAAGAGATCTCTCTCTCTCTCTCTCTCTCTGTCCTCTTTCTAACTCTTTCTGCGCTTTCACTGTTTACATCTTCTCTTTCTCTCCCTCTCTCTTCTGTCTCTCTTCCTCCCTCTCCCCCTTCCTCCCTCTCTCTCTCTCCCTCATCCCTCTTGCTTCATGTCCTCTTTTCAATCTTTCACCTTTTACCTCCTCTCTCTTTTACTCTTTTTTTCCATTTCTCTCTTTTTATCTGTTACTCTTTTTCTCAATCTTTCTTTTATTCTCTGTCACTTCCCCTAATTTTCACCCTTTACTACCTCATCTTTTTGTTTTTGTTCACTCTCTCTCTCTCTCCCTCTCTCTCTCACACACACACCTTTAACTCTGTCTGCGTTTCTCCCTCTACTTCCTCCCTCTTTCTTTGTTTCCTGTTCCTTTGCCTCTTGTTCTCTCTTCTTTTACACTTCTCCTCTCTCTCCAATTTACATCATGTTTTTTAAATGATTATTAACACATTAATAACATGGCAATGACAGTATATTTGTTTTATGATCCGTGCAGTGCTTTTAACTGTGGGGTGATGGTGGGTCTGGTTTGATCAGTGAGGTCCAGCCAATGGTTCTGATGAGTGGAAGATGTCTGTGAGTTGATCCTGTCCTTAGTTGTGTACCTGTACACACACACACACACACACACACGTTCCCCTGCACTGTCACATTCCTGTGTTCCTGTTTTGTTGCAGCACATTGAGACATTGCACACACTCCACACTCATACTCTCAGGCCCTGTTTTGTCCTCTCCACTCAGATTGATTCTCTATCTCTCTCTCTCTCTCTCTCTCTCTCTCTCCCTCCATCCCTCCCTCTCTGATCTCCCCGTGATTGATCGTGACCTTACACTTCCCCTTTGGCATTGTCATGGTTGCAGTGTGTGAAGAATGAGCGGCGGAACCTAAACCAATGATCTTTTTCACGTCCAGCAGAAAGGACTGAGTCTGAATAATTCAATTTGTATCCATCAAAGTAGGCTGTGCACTCCCGGGCTTTTACCCAGCATGCCTTGTTCTGAAGGATGGTGACTAGCTCCCTGTGTGTGTGTGTGTGTGTGTGTGTGTGGGGACCAGGAATATATCACATTGTGGGGACCCAATCACATTTTGGGGACTTGTCTTCCTTCATTACATTGATGACGGTGCAGGGACCAGCTGGTTTTAGGGTTGGTTTAAAGTGAAGATTAAGATTAATTTTGTGTGAGTGACTGAGTGAGTGAGTGGTTGAGTGTATCATTCAGCCTCATTAACATCAGTGAAGGTCAGGGGCTGATGTTGGGGATTAGTTCTGGATCAAACTCATCACTCCAACTCATCCCAGAGGAACCCCATCGCTCCAGAGAACACAGTTCCACTGTTCCATACACCAGAGGAACCCCATCGCTCCAGAGAACACAGTTCCACTGTTCCACACACCAGAGGAACCCCATCACTCCGGGGAAAATAGTTCCACTCTTCCACACACCAGAGGAACCCCATCGCTCCAGAGAACACTGTTCCACAGCCCACACACAGGGTGTTTCTCCTGACCTCAGACTGGATCCCGGAGTTCTCTCTCTCTCTCTCTCTCTCTCTCTCTCTCCAGAGGAAGGTGTGGTCTTGGTGCTGGGGGTTTGTCTCCGGTGATGATTTGTGTCCTGTTTAAATGACCATTAGAGCGTGTGGTTTACACCCAGACGTGGGCAGGGAGATGGATGGTCCCCGGGGGGCTTTTGGCCCATCGCTCTCTCTCCGGGGGTCTGTCGATATGAGAGGAGCGCTGGCGTGGCTCCGTCAGGGGGAGGAGAAGCCGTGCAGTCTCCGCTCTGGAGCTGATGAATTTCCCATCCCTTCACTCTCAGTGTCACATAGATTTTCCAGCCGCAGCTTTTGTCCATGTCGAGAGATAGATGGAGGTTTTAAATGCCAACGTGTCGCGGGGGGTCCTGTGGTGGTGGGGGGTCCTACAGGGGGGTCCTGCGGGGGTCCGTGAAGGATTGTTTTATCTTTGAAAATAATGAGGAGCTCAAAAGCTCCGTGCGGTGGTGGAAGAGAAAAACACAGCGTCAGCAGCTTGTTTGTTTGTTTGTTTGTTTATTTTTGTGTGATGATTCGTACCATGGCATTAAGGCTCTTCTAGGAAGGCTGGACTTTGCTGTGAGAATATGATGGCACTGCACTCATGGAGAACCCCCTACACCTTGTCCCACAGGCGATTGATAGAGCGCAGTCTGTCTCTCCAGAAAAGACAGATCCAGAGAGCCTGGCGATGCTGGGGAGCTTTATACTCCTCTCTCATACACATGGTGGGCTTAGGCTCATGTGCCGCTGCTCTAGAGCATCCCATCCACAGTGTGTTCCTTTTAGAGAAGAAACAGTTATACGGGGTGTCTGCATACTTCTGGACAGATGATGGATTTGTACAGGCCGTCTGCATCATTGAGTATGACATCACACAATGCCCAACACACACATGTAAGTAATTTCTGACATTCCATGGAGATTGAAGCATGTTCTCAGAGCGAGGAGTAGTTTCACACCAGCTACAGATTCAGGAGTGAACCAGGGGAATGAGAGAGAGAGAGAGACAGATAGGTACAGTGAGGGGTAAAGTGAGAGAGAGGGGTAGAGTGAGGGGGTGTAGAGAGATAGAGAGAGAGAGGTAGAGTGAGGGGTAAACCTACCAGAACTATCGACCCCAGTTCCAACTCCATCAGACCAAATGGACCTAGATGTACTAACTGATTACCTAGAAAATACCTGTCGATCTACTTTAGAAAAGGTAGCACCACTTAAACATAAAAGTATAAGACAGAAAAAGCTCGCACCATGGTATAACGATAAGACCCGTACTTTAAAACAAACATTACGAAAACTAGAGCGGAAATGGCGATCAACCAAGCTTGAAGTGTTCCATTCTGCCTGGAAGGACAGCCTTATAGAGTATAGAAATGCCCTCACTAAAGCTCGCTCAGCATATCTGGCCTCGCTGATCTCCCATAATAAAAATAATCCGAGAGCACTGTTTAGTGTGTTTTCTAGAATTACAAAAAATCAAGCAGGTTCTGAACAACTAATTCCAGCAACTCTCACCAGTAAAGATTTTATGGACTTTTTTAATAATAAAATTGAGAATATTAGACAACAAACTCTAGCCACAGGATCAAATCCATCCTGGCTGCCACCTGATGTGAATGAAATAAAACATAATATAACTGTAAAAGAAAGACTTGAAACCTTTTGCCCACTCCCACAATTAGAACTAGAGAAGATTATCACCTCCGCAAACTGTACAACTTGCACACTTGATGCAATTCCCACAAAGTTGCTCAAAGAAGTACTACCAGCTATTATTGATCCTCTTTTAACTATAGTAAACTCATCCCTTAGTCTGGGCCATGTACCCAAAGCTTTTAAACTAGCAGTTATTAAACCTATGATCAAGAAACCAAATCTTGATGCTAGTACACTGTCTAATTACAGGCCTATTTCTAATTTGCCATTTCTGTCTAAGATCTTAGAAAAAGCTGTGGCCCAACAACTTAGTTCATATCTACATAAGAATCATATATATGAAAAATTCCAATCTGGATTCAGGCAACATCATAGTACAGAGACAGCTCTAGTCAAGATAACAAATGATCTTCTTCTTGCCTCTGATCAAGGCCACGTATCCCTGTTGGTGCTTCTTGACCTAAGCGCAGCCTTCGATACAATAGACCACAATATTCTCATAGAAAGGTTAGAAAACATGGTTGGAATCACAGGGACAGCCCTATTATGGTTTAAATCTTACTTAACGGAACGTTATCAATTCGTAAAAGTAAACAATCTAAATTCAAATTATTCTAAAGTAAGATTTGGAATTCCACAAGGCTCTATTTTAGGACCATTATTATTTACATTATACATGTTACCGCTAGGCACAGTTATAAGAAACCATGACATTAACTTTCACTGTTACGCAGACGACACACAATTGTATATTTCAGCCAAGCCCGATGACAAACACAGATTAAAGAAAATAGAGGACTGTGTAAAAGACGTGAAAGGCTGGATGTTGCGTAATTTCCTCCTCCTAAACAGCAACAAAACAGAGGTCCTGCTTTTGGGTCCAAAAGTGACAAGAAATAAATTATCAGACTTAATTTTAAATCTAGCTAACTTTCCAGTTAAACCTGGTTCAGCAGCAAAAAATCTTGGTGTCATAATTGACCCGGATTTATCATTTGATCAACACATAGGTAGTATCACTAGGACAGCTTTTTTACATCTTCGCAATATTGCTAAGATTAGAAATGCCTTATCCCTCCAGGACGCAGAAACATTAGTACATGCCTTTATTACTTCAAGGCTTGACTACTGTAACGCACTACTGTCAGGATGCACCAGCAGCAATTTAAGAAAACTTCAACTAGTTCAAAATGCTGCAGCTAGGGTCCTCACTAAAACTAGAAAATTTGAACATATCAGCCCAGTTTTACCATCACTTCATTGGCTGCCTGTTAAATTCCGCATTGACTACAAAATTTTGTTATTAACATATAAAGCCCTACATGGGCTTGCTCCTGAATATCTTCAAGATACAATTTCCTATTATGAGCCCCCACGTTCACTCAGATCACAGAATACTGGATTTTTAAATGTTCCCAGAATTCAGAAGGCCTCAGCTGGGGGAAGAGCCTTTTCTTATAAAGCCCCCCAACTCTGGAATGATCTTCCAGAAAATGTTCGGGACTCAGACACAGTCGCAATCTTCAAATGTAGGCTAAAAACTCATTTGTTTAGTTTATCATTTGGTAGCTAATGCTCCCCCATAGATAAAGGCGGCAGATCCGGGGGGTCCATGGACACAGGGAATTATAGTAAACTGAGATGCTGGTGCTGTCGTCCCGCCGTTTCTCGCGATCACTCAGGTTTGTTGACGGTGGAGCGGAGGGATGCCAGTGTTTCAGGATGCTCCCGTGTCTGTGTGTCCTCCTGGTTCTCTCCTTTTAGTTAATGCTGTCATAGTCAGATCTGCCGGAGTCATTAGCCACACTCTGGAAATTTTCATATTTTCTACTTTACAAACACAAAACAGTTCAAAACTAATTCCATCCCTTTACATCTTTCCGAGTAAACGACTGCCCACCTGTCTGTCTGGACACTGATGGATGACTGTCGAGATCCTCCTCCACGCTTCAGACCAGCTGCCCACGCTCCAGCAACCACCAAGTGCCTTGAAGCTGTCCCTACACTGAAGTTCTCATGGACTACTAACTATCATCACCAGTAGATTGACCAGAGGAGGATGGGTCACCCCTTGTGAGCCTTGGTTCCTCCCAAGGTTTCTTCCTCAGCTGGGGGAGTTTTTCCTTGCCACTGTCGCCCCTGGCTTGCTCACTTGAGGGTTTTACATTTGTCTTTACATTTCATGTCAAATCTTGTCTTACTGGAATTCTGTGAAGCTGCTTTGTGACAACATCAGTTGTGAAAAGCGCTATATAAATAAATTTGATTTGATTTGATTTGATAAAGCGAGAGACAGAGGTAGAGTGAGGGGGTGTAGAGAGAGAGGTAGAGTGAGGGGTAAAGTGAAAGAGAGAAAGGTAGAGTGAGGGGGTGTAGAGAGAGAGGTAGAGTGAGGGGTAAAGTGAGAGAGAGGTAGAGAGGGGGGTAAAGTGAGAGAGAGGGGGGTAAAGTGAAAGAGAAAGGTAGAGTGAGGGGGTGTAGAGAGAGAGGTAGAGTGAGGGGTAAAGTGAGAGACAGGTGTAGAGAGAGAGGTAGAGTGAGGGGTAAAGTGAGAGAGAGGTAGAGAGGGGGGTAAAGTGAAAGAGAAAGGTAGAGTGAGGGGTAAAGTGAGAGAGAGGTAGAGAGGGGGGTAAAGTGAAAGAGAAAGGTAGAGTGAGGGGGTGTAGAGAGAGAGGTAGAGTGAGGGGTAAAGTGAGAGACAGGTGTAGAGAGAGAGGTAGAGTGAGGGGTAAAGTGAGAGAGAGGTAGAGAGGGGGGTAAAGTGAAAGAGAAAGGTAGAGTGAGGGGTAAAGTGAGAGAGAGGTAGAGAGGGGTAAAGTGAGAGCGAGAGAAACGTAGAGTGAGGGGGTGTAGAGAGAGAGAGGTAGAGTGAGGGGTAAAGTGAGAGAGAGGTAGAGAGAGGGGTAAAGTGAGAGAGAGAGAGAAAGAAAGGTAGACTGAGAAAGAGTGAGGGAGGTAGAGTGAGAGAGACAGGTAGAGTGAGGGGGTGTAATATGGAGTGAAAATTGGGAAATAAAGGGACAGAGAAAGAGAGAGAAGAGAAGAAAGGGAGATGAGTAATTTATACAAAAAGCAAATTGTGGAGGTTTTGTGTGTGTGTGTGTATCAGTTCAGTGTGTAGCGTCAGTCCTGAGGTAACTGAGAGTTCACTCCGGATTCCCGCTGTTCCGAAACAGGATCTCTCTCAACTTTCCCTTTTCCAGTTCCGTATTAAACTATTTTGGAAGCGTCCTGTTGAACACCACCCGCTTAAAACCTGCCGAACCACAGCGACGTCCTCGTTTTGTGACAGATTGAGGACAACCACACGAGACGAACAGCAGTGCCATGTCCCTCACAAAGCAGACACGCATCTCTCTGTTTTCCCAGATTTTATCCAGGAAAAATATCCTCCTGCCGCAAAGAGATTCCTCGGAAGTGACAGGAGGAACGTTTCAGAGTCAGGGCTCAATTACCCCAATATACACCGATCAGCCATAACATTTAAAAGCACCTCCTTGTTTCTCCACTCACTGTCTGTTCTCTCAGCACCTCTGACCACAGGTCAGTCCACCTGTTGCTCTGCATACTTTGTTAGCCCGCTTTCCCCCTGTTCTTCAGTGGTCAGGACCCCCACATGGAGAGAGGGAAGGAAAAGGGCAGACTCAGAAGTTCAGATGGATTTAATTTGGATTAAGGGAGGGAGAGGGACGACAAACGGCGTGAGACGGTGGTGTAGCGGGTAGTGTCTGTGTCACAGCTCCAGGGTCCTAGAGGTTGTGGGTTCAAGTCCTGCTCCGGGTGACTGTGAGGAGTGTGGTGTTTTCTCCCTGTGTCTGCGTGGGTTTCCTCCAGGTGACTGACTGTGAAGAGTGTGGTGTGTTCTCCCTGTGTCTGCGTGGGTTTCCTCCGGGTGACTGTCTGTTAGGAGTGTGGTGTGTTCTCCCTGTGTCTGTGTGGGTTTCCTCCGGTTGACTGTCTGTGAGGAGTGTGGTGTGTTCTCCATTTGTCTGCATGGGTTTCCTCCGGGTGACTGTCTGTGAGGAGTGTGGTGTGTTCTCCATTTGTCTGCATGGGTTTCCTCCGGGTGACTGTCTGTGAGGAGTGTGGTGTGTTCTCCCTGCGTCTGTGTTCGTTTCCTCCGGGTGCTCCAGTTTCCTCCCATGCTCCAAAACACGCAGATAGGTGGATTGGAGTCTCAAAAGTCTCCGTAGGTGTGAGTGTGTGTCCCCTTGTGAAGGACTGGCACCCCCTCCAGGGTGTGTTCCTGCCTTGCGCCCAGTGATTCCAGGTAGGCTCTGGACCTACAGACAATGAATGAATGACCTACAGGATGGAGAGTGTGGTGTGTTCTCCCTGTGTCTGCGTGGGTTTCCTCCGGGTGACTGTCTGTTAGCAGTGTGGTGTGTTCTCCCTGTGTCTGTGTGGGTTTCCTCCGGTTGACTGTCTGTGAGGAGTGTGGTGTGTTCTCCATTTGTCTGCATGGGTTTCCTCCGGGTGACTGTCTGTGAGGAGTGTGGTGTGTTCTCCCTGCGTCTGTGTTCGTTTCCTCCGGGTGCTCCAGTTTCCTCCCATGCTCCAAAACACGCAGATAGGTGGATTGGAGTCTCAAAAGTCTCCGTAGGTGTGAGTGTGTGTCCCCTTGTGAAGGACTGGCACCCCCTCCAGGGTGTGTTCCTGCCTTGCGCCCAGTGATTCCAGGTAGGCTCTGGACCTACAGACAATGAATGAATGACCTACAGGATGGAGGGGAACAATGAGAAATAGTTGTCATCGGGAGTGAGAGAGAAAGAGGGAGAGAGATGAAAGGGTTGTTTCAGAGAAAGTGGTGGAGGAACTGAGAGGAACGTGAAGGGAGCGACGACACAGACCAGGAGAAAGAACACGAGGCTGTAAGAGGTGGAGTTGGCGACACTCTGGCGAGTGTTTTCCCATGGAGCGTCCACCCTCCTGCGCCACAGCGCTCCCACAGCCAGCTCCAGGACTGAGGGATGTGTTACGGTGATGACTCTATCACGGTTACGACTCCTGAACACTGTAAATGTCCCCGAATCCCACAGCGATGAGCTCTAACCCTGAGCTACAGCCTGCAGCTCACAATAAGAGCAGAGTTACTACCTCCTCTCCATTAACGGCCTCCACTCATCTTCACACAACACTTCACTGCCTCTGTACAGCTTTATTAAACCTGCTGTAACACACCTGCTCCCCGACACACACACACACACACACACATACACACACAGGGAGAGCCACTGAGAAAACAGTAAGCAGAGAACTAACAAAAGCAAAGCCTCCACTCTCCTTTTCTCCCTCTCTCTCCATCTCTTTCTCCCTGTCAATCTCTTTTTGCCCCTCCCCGGTGTCCTGCTCCTTTTCGCCCCCTCTCTCTCTCCTCCATCTCTCTCTCTCTCTCTCGCTCTCCCTCCCCTTCCTTCCCTCCCTCTCTCTCTCTCTCTCCTCCGTCTCTCTCCTGTCTCTCCTCCATCTTTCCCTCTCTCTCTCTCTCTCTCTCTCTCTCTCTCTCTCCTCCATCCCTCTCTCCCCTCCTTCCCCCCTCTATCTCCTCTCTCTCTCACCCTCCCTCTCTCTCCTCCATCTCTCCCTCTCATTCTCTTCCCTCCCTCCGACTCTTGTCTCCCTCCCTCCCTCTCTCTCTCTCTCCCTATCTCTCTCCATCTCTCCCTCTCTCTCCTCTGTCTCCCTATCTATCTCCCCCCTCCCTCTCTCTCCCTCTCTCTCTCTCCCCTCCCTCTGACTCTTTCTCTCTCTCTCTCTAGGTGCTGAAAGATTGATTAAGCCCATTCTCTCCCTCCTCCTACATGACTTACCTAATGTTGTGTCTCTCTGACAGTGTAAAGCTGCTCCTTAATGACCGCTGCCAGCGGAGAGCTGAGGGATGACCTCTGTTCCCGCGCTGACCATCCATTACACGCAGAGACAGCCCCCCCCCCCCTCAATTTCAGTGTTCACACATTAAGGCAGTATAAATATTACGGGTTCGCTGTGGGTTTGATGGAGGTTGATTGAAGCCGAACCTCGTCGTCTGATTTCACCATTTCATCTGATCAGTTATTCATTCACAGACCCAGAGCTACAGGGTCTTGGTGGCATCCTCTCTTCAGGGGAATGTAGAGGAGTGTGGTGTGTTCTCCTGTGTCTGCGTGGGTTCCCTCCGGGTGACTGTCTGTGAGGAGTGTGGTGTGTTCTCCCTGTGTCTGCGTGGGTTTCCTCCGAGTGACTGTCTGTGAGGAGTGTGGTGTGTTCTCCCTGTGTCTGCGTGGGTTTCCTCCGAGTGACTGTCTGTTAGGAGTGTGTTGTGTTCTCCCTGTGTCTGCGTGGGTTTCCTCCGAGTGACTGTCTGTGAGGAGTGTGGTGTGTTCTCCCTGTGTCTGCGTGGGGTTCCTCCGAGTGACTGTCTGTGAGGAGTGTGGTGTGTTCTCCCTGTGTCTGTGTGGGTTTCCTCCGGGTGACTGTCTGTGAGGAGTGTGGTGTGTTCTCCCTGTGTCTGCGTGGGTTTCCTCCGGGTGACTGTCTGTGAGGAGTGTGGTGTGTTCTCTCTGTGTCTGCGTGGGTTTCCTCCGACTGTCTGCGAGGAGTGTGGTGTGTTCTCTCTGTGTCTGCGTAGGTTTCCTCTGGATGCTCCACTTTCCTCAAGCACATACCTTTGTAGGTGGTGGTGTGTTAGTGTGTGTTGTGTTGGTACGAGTGGATCAGACACAGCAGCGGTGTAGATAGAGGTAGGCGTTTCTAGCCCAGTGATGATTCCTGGACGAAGAACAGTTTAATAATGCATTTCTCGCTCGGACGGACAGCGAGGCTCCTTTTGTTCCTCTGTGATTTACCCCAGACTCAAAACAGAACCAAGACTGCTGCAGGATCATCTCACATTCAGTGCATGAAAACACAGAAAACACACACTTGTGTACATTTTAATGAGCCTTGTTTTTCCGCGGACCTCGTGTTGTTGCCGTACAGAGCTCAGGCTGAAGCTGCGGCGGTTCTCGATCGGTGCTTTAAGCAATGAAACATCAGTATGGTTCTAAAGCATTCAGTTCTTGGTTTATTCCATCTGTTTCTTTGCAGAAAATCAAAATAAGAGGCCCTAGGACAGAGCCATGTGGCACACCAGCGTCTGACAACAGAACATTTCACGTTTCTCTGGAATATGTCCATGGTATTTTTGCCTGAGGTAGCATATATATATATATACACACATGCACATGCGCACACACATACACACACACATTCAATTTCTATGAAGGTGTGGAGGAGCAGACAGCAGCTGCTCACCTAGGCTTGGACGCTTTGACGAGCGCCGTCTTAATATTTCAGGAGCTGGGCGAAAGCGGCAGCGCAGCACTTTTTTGAGGGGGCTTTTTTAGGGGCTTTTCTCCCACCCCCCACCCCCACACTGCAGGCAGCTGGAGAGGAGCTTACCGGGGCTTAATTAGAGCCAGAAGCCTGTTATCACAGCGGCAGCCGGGAGCAGGTGCCTGCACTCAGTGTTTCATCCTGAGCCCGAATAGAGCCGAGGTGTCACACACAATACAGACTCCACAATACCACTTCAGGCACTAGAACCAGGGGTGTATTCAGGTGAAGGATGGAGCGGGTGGGGGCCTATTGTAGATTTCTGTGCTAAGGTTTGGACCCTGCATTGATTTTCCCAGTGAAATTGAGTCGAGGCGAGCACACATCCACAGCTTGTAGCGATGGAAATGAGATGCTGCAGAACAGCTGCACATGAGGTAGTGAAGCCTCTGTGCATCCAGTAACTGTTCCTCAGCACACAGAGCAGGTGTGATGTAGTGGTGGGTCATTCTCAGCGCTGCAGTGACATTGACGTGGTGGTGGTGTGTTGGTGTGTGTTGTGCTGGTGCAAGTGGATCAGACACAGCAGTGCTGCTGGAGTTTTTAAACCCCTCAGTTTCTGGACTGAGAACAGTCCACCGACCAAAAACATTCAGAAACTGGAGAGATTGCAGTTTTTGACAGAGACAGATACATTACAGAGAGAGAGAGGGAGAGGGAGCGATAGACTGAGACAAAGGAGCTTATCCCAGCACAAGAACTTTTCCTCCTCAGTAAGTTTCTCCCGTCTTTGTCCTGACACTTTACCTCCCTCCTCCGCAGTTTGGATACGGATCTGAGACCACGGCGTCTATATATTTATCCTTTTATAATTCATAATGACCAAAGCTGTGAGCCGCTATCGCTGACCGCCACTGCACGGGAAGTGTTGTACGCGAAGGGGCGTCTGGAATCAATTATTTAGGCTAAAATAAAAAGTACAAAGCAGTGGTTCTGAAGCCCGGAGCGAAGCACAGCGCCAGTGAAATTAGGTCACTTTCATAACGTCCGTGAGGGAGCGGAGGACTGCTGCTGGAGAAGAGAGATGCAGACGGAGAGAGCGGAGAGAAAGAGAGAGGGAGAGAAACGCTCTGTTTACATTGTCCAATGTCTCGCCGAGGTTCCTGGGATTGTTGTGCTGCAGAAAATCCTTCTCCGTGCCGCTGCCCTTCACTCTAAGTGGTTCATTTGGGAAATAATATCCTGGAATAATATCCTGATTATATCTCTGCTTCCCTTTGAGCTCAGCAGGGCATCGGCGCTTGTTACCTCCAAACACAGCCTCGTAGAAGTTGGCTCTACTTTAATTCCATGTTTCTCTGAGTAATGATTCTTCTGGAGTTTTGTTAGAGCCAATCTTTTTAAAATAATCAGGAAGGCGCTGGATGCGAACGCAGGAAAATGTTTTATTAAACGATGCCGAGGGCCAGGATGGAATTCACTGAATCTGTAATGAACGGGAGGCGAGAGAATATCGGAGAGAAACTTGTCTACAGATGTTCAAATTATTCACAGAGCACTGTTTATTCATTCATCCACTCATTTATTCATTCAACTTCTGTAAGCACTTCATCCTTATGGTGGTGCCATGTGTCTGGAGCTGGGCACAAGGCACGGACACACCCTGGAGAGAGCACCGCACACTCACCCTGTCACTCATGCACACACGCCTGTGGATGGTTTCACACACTCGCCAAGTTACACCGGTGGACAGTTTCACACACTCACCCAGTCACACACACACACACACCCTATCACCGACTTTTTTACTGACACACACATAAACACTCACACACCTCTGAACAGTTTCATAAACTCAGTCACTCAAACACTCACTCAGTCACTCACCCACGGACAATCACACACTCTTCCAGTCACTCCCACACTCACCCAGTCACACACATTCTTCCAGTCACTCCCACACTCACCCAGTCACACACATTCTTCCAGTCACTCCCAGACTCACCCAGTCACACACACTCTTCCAGTCACTCCCACACTCACCCAGTCACACACACTCTTCCAGTCACTCCCACACTCTCCCAGTCACACACACTCTTCCAGTCACTCCCACACTCACCCAGTCACACACACTCTTCCAGTCACTCCCACACTCACCCAGTCACACACACACACACACACACACACTCTTCCAGTCACTCCCACACTCACCCAGTCACACACACACTCTCACCCAGTCACACACACACACTCACCCAGTTACACACACACTCTTCCAGTCACACACACACTCACACAGTCACTCACACAGTCATCCAGTGGTCTGACTATGGTCATTACACACCAAACACAAACATACACAAACCTCAGTAGAATCAGAACGGCTCGGGCAGCGCACAGAAAACTCACTGGGTGGGGTCTTGTTTCACAGTGTGTGTGTTGGTGGCCTCCAGATTTATACATTAATGAGTCCCACTTTAAAGTTTGAGTTTGAGAAGTCCGAGACTTCGGTTTAAAGCCGATTCAAATTCTCTCTGCGTACAGATGCGAGTCCTCCTCCACTCCCCACAGCCGAGAGGATTCCTCCCGGAGAGCAACGCCTCAGATGAGGGATAAGAGGATGAGAGGAGAGCCTCTACCACAACACACCTCCGGTCCTTCAAGGGTCTGAGAGAAAAGACCCAGCTCCAGGCTTCACTCCTCTCCTCTCTCCTTCGGGGGCTTGGTATCCCAGCCCTCCCCCAGCGCTCATCCCGCATAAGTCCGGGACTTAACTGTCCGCGGCGGAGAGGTTGGACCCGGAGCAGAGTTGAGCCCCAACCTCCGACGCTCTAATGAACATTTGAAAGGTGGAATCAGGACGGCGGAGCCGAGGGGCTTTATCAAAGAGGAGGGGATTTGGCCGTGATCCTCTTCTCTCAAAGCCATGGATCCTCCTCTGGAGCCAGTGACCATTTCCAAGGCACCTGCTCACGTCCTCCTTCAGACAGACCACGTCCCGCGGACCTCCACACTCTCGCCTTCCACAGAGGGCAGAAAAGGCCAAAAAATATATATACATTTTGTTCAGGAAAAAGTGTGTCTGTGTTATTTTATTGATATATTTCCACTAGGTTTGTCGACTGATTTAAAACAATTAATTAATTAATTGCACAATTTGCTGTGATTAATCACATTGTCCCTTCTTATGGGAACACAATGGAATTATATTAAGATTAATGTCTATTGATTAAAAAATAATCACAGCAATACATTTAAAATGCTAGTAGTTTACGCACACCAACTCACCCTGTCACGCATACTCACCTGGTCAGTCTCACACACAATCAGTTATTCACACACTCACCCAGTCACTCACACCCTCACCCAGTCAGTCACACACTCACCTAATTACTCACAGTCACCCATAACATCACCCATTCACTCACACACTCACCCTGACACACACATTCACGCTGTCACTCACTCACATGCACCCAGTTATTCACCCGCACCTACACCTACACCAGTCACTGTTAACTTCACCGTCACTCACACACTCACCCAGTTATTCACCCAGTCACTTACACCCTCACCCAGTCAGTCACCCTCACCTTCACCCAGTCACTGTTAACTTCACCCTATCACTCACCCAGTCACACATATTCACCCAGTTATTCACACATTCATCCAGTCACTCATACCCTCACCAAGTCACTCACCTAATTACACTCACCCAATCACTCATAACTTTACCCATTCACTCACCCGGTCACTCACAAATTCACCCAGTTATTCACACATTCACCTAGTCACTCACACCCTCACCCATTCACCCACCTAGTTACTTGCACTCACGCAGTCACTGTTAACTTCGCCCTGTCACTCACACTTACCCACTTATTCACACATTCATCCAGTCACTCACCTAGTTATACTCACCCAGTCACTCACACACTCACCCTGTCACACATATTCAGCCAGTCACCTACTCACATTCACCCAGTTATTCACAAATTCACCCAGTCACTCTCACACACACACACACACACACACACACTTGCAACCGCACCCTTTTAAAGAGGTACATAAAAACAGCTTGAATCTCCTTCTGCCAGGTTTCATTATTAACCGCGTAGTTCTGCAGTTATTGGTGAATTCTTTGGGTCCAGTGTTTTGTCCTGTGTCCATTGAGGGTGTACCGGTCAGAAAGTGGTTTTTACTCATGTGTAATTGGACATCAATCCAATCAGAGGCCCCCTCTGTCCTTTAGGACGTCTCCAATGCCGCGTGCCGAGCTCCTGGATGCGGACGGAGGAGTTTTCTACTGCAGTAACTTAATAATTAAACGCATTTACTGCTGGACCCACTCAGACCTGTGTGTGGACGTCGGCGTCCTTCAGGTTCCTCTGACTCAGCGCTGAGATCACGGAGACCCTGACAAGCTCGCTCAAGTGGGTCCTAATGGTCCTAAAAGGTCCAGAGCGTCTCTAATTGTTCCTGTCTGAGGACGGTTTATGGACTGGCCCAGATTTGACTCTGCTTTCCCTCCGTTTGCGAGAGGTCAAAGAAGTTCACGTCTTTGTTTTTTTGTTTTTCCTTTTCACATCAACATCGCTGGCGGGCGGTGGGCTCCCGAAAGACCCCTAAATACCTCAACGTTCCTCCACAGTCCTCACACACAATACTCGGCTCATTGTTCAACCGAGGCCCTGCATTTACAAAAATATCCCTGGCCCGGGCTTTTGCTCCTCTGGGATTGCTGTGAGAATTTGATGGCAGCCACAAAAACATTAGTGAGGTCAGGAAGCTAGCTCTGGATCATAAACACCACTTTAACTCATCCCTAACAGACTGGATGGAGCTCCATCACTTATGAGAACACAGTTCCACTGCTCCACAGCCCAGTGCTGGGGGCTGAGCTTGACTCTGTACCCCTCTGACCAGGGTTCATTTCATTAACAAAAACTAGGACAAAAAAATATTAAATGACAACCTTGTTTTTCACACTGAAATCTAGACGAGAACTAAATAAAAAGAATCATTTCAAGATGAGGAGTGTTTTTGCACTTTTCTGTAATGTATAAAATTGAAGCAAAATGTCTGACTTGTTATTTCTGATTTAAAAAGAAGGAAATAAAAACATAAATATGCTCCGTCTGTTTGCTGTTATCAGGGCGAGAGCAGCTGAGCAGAATAGTGAACAGGATACGACTCTCAAAGAATCAATTCTTTCAGCATCTGGGAATCAGATATCAATCTCTTGGAGTCGACTCGGTCTTGGTTTACGATGCCTCTGCAGTGACTTTGAACTTAAAATATTAATGTTAAACAATTACAAAACCTATCTGAAGAATAAAGCAACTTTTAAGCTGTTGATCATGAAGTAAGTTATAAATTATACCTCTGACATAGTAAAACCTTTAAAATAAATTATTAAAATAAGACAATAATTAATGTCGTAAACAATAATTAAATGATTAAAATAAGACTAAACGTCTTAGAAGACATCCACAGTCTTAGACATCAGTGAGGTTCAAACTCCCGACAAAGACTCAGACTAGAGGTCTGCACGGGACCAATATTTTAATCCCGCACCCGGCAAAATCAGCAACATCTGTGCCACTCCCACCCACAGCTAAGACGTTCATGCCTGCGCATTTCACACAAAAAAGTGATCTTGTCAAATAATAAAAATACAGCTCCTTTAAAGGGACTGGAGGTGAAAAAACATCACAGACATCTCACACACACAGTCCGACTGACCATCTACAGTCTCCGCCTGTGATTGGTCCGTTCGCAAATATTCAGATTGAGTTGGATTCATTATCGATTATTCAGCTGTTATCTGGTATGTTGATTGTGCCGGTGATTACAGCACTATTACAGTGTTTATTATCCTTTTGGACAATAATAGTGTTTTTATTCGTTAGCGGGATTCTTCTGCATGTTTATGTCCTGCTCCCGCGGTCAGTGCACTGGTAGAGCCCGCTCCAGCACCGCAAGACATTGTGACGGGGCTCCTGTGGAAGTGCAGACCTCTGGAGGTGTGAGGGTTAATATTTTCGGACCCTGGAGCTCTGTTTGTCTTTGTGGAGGTTCTCGGTTCGAACCTTAGCCTTTTTCACTCGGTCAAAGAGGTTCTTTTAGTTCAAGAGAGCGGTCATTCAGCTCCAGTTATTCATCCGTGTCCTGCTCTCTCTCTCTCTCTCTCTCTCTCTCTCATTCTTCGTTCTCTCCCTCCTGCTGTCACTGTGAAATTGGTAAAGAATCGATTGATTCGAGGCATGGAGCTAATGGAGCGCAGAACAGTGGAACAGAGTTCTGGCAGAAAACACGAGTTTAGCCTAGAAAAGGAAACGCTTCATTTCTCCCACCGTCTCCTCCAGCTCTCACACAAGTGCATAACAATGAGAGAGAGCGAGAGACAGGAAGGGGGGAGAGGGGGGAAGGGAACGCCAAAGTAGAGATAGGGAACACAAAGAATAGAAGAGGGTAAAGAAAAGAGAGCGGGAGAAACAGAGAGAGGGAAACAGAGAAGAAAAGCCTGCACAAGGAAAGGGATGGACAGAGTATAAAAGAGAGACAAAAATAGATAAAGGACAAAGGAAATAAGGGAAGGGAGAAACATAACCAGACAACAAAGGGATAGAGAGGGGAAAAGAGAAATAAAAAGAAAGGAAGAAGAAAAATGGGAAGAGAGAGGGAGCAAGAGAAAGAAGTGAAACAGAAAGAGACTCAAAAGAAATAAGGGGAAAAGAGGGATGAGAGAATGAAAGAGGGAGTGAGAGATGGAGAGACGATGGAGGAGGTGAACAGAGTGGATGTGTTTTTATTCAAAGCGTTGAGGGCTCTCTCTCTCTCTCTCTCTCTCTCTCTCTCTCTCTCACCCTGAGGGTCTCAAATCTGCATCCAGATAAGAGTGATCAAAGACTGCTCTCTCTCTCCTGACAGAACGGATATAAGCACAGAGAGAGGGAGGGGAAGAGGGATGGAGAGAGAAGAGGAATGATAATTCAGACCCATACCTCTTCATCAACACCAGCATTGACCTCGCAAATGTTCTCCATCAAATCCTCACAGCAATGTTTCAGCATCTGGTGTACAGCGTGGCTTTTGAGCTCAACACGCTTGCAGGAGAACCCTCCTTGAACTGCCTGGTTCTGTTAGCCAGGGACGAGATGCTCACTGCGCGCTGTCAGATGTGTTTAAATGAACACAGGTGTGGGGAGCTTCTGGCGAGTTCAGCGCGAGAGTGTGTCGAATGTGTGCTGCGCGAGAGTCACCAGATGAGACAGAGAGTGTGTGTGTGTGTGTGAAATGTTAATGGTGGCGTGTGGTGAGCACGACTGGTGAAACATCTGTATTAGCTGCTTGCCCTTGGAGGGACGAACGAGCTTTGATCAACATAACTCTCTCTCGCTCTCTCTCTCTCTCTCTCTCTCTCTTGCTCTCTCTCTGAAATGAAAGGATGGCTGGGATTATTATGACTCACTGGGCCCTCTGTGCCTGGCTCAGTCTCATGCTCCTGAATGGATAGAACACTCCCTTTTTTCACTCCTTTTTCCTCGCTCCCTCGCTCCCGCTCTCCTCTAATCTTCAGCGGCGGATGATAAAGGACAGATTAGTGGCCTGCTGCGGAGCTCAGAGGCTGATATTGTTGTTTATAAGACCCCTCCCTGGACACGGCTCAGTGAGTGAGGGCAGTTCTGCGCTGGAGATGAAGGGCCGGGGCAGAAGGGGGGGTCAGTGGGGAGTTAAGGACCTTTTTCCAGACGGAAACCCCTCACACCAGAACTGTTACAGGGTGCTTCTGGGAAATACCTTTACACAACTGATTTAAACAATTAATCGTGATTAATCATATCATTTCAGGTTAATCATAATTAATTACATTGGTGTAGTCCATCATGGTCTGGAAGTGTAGATACAAATGTGATTAACAGTGATTTACTGAAGAAACAAAGGTGATTAACAGTGATTTACTGAAGAAACAAAGGTGATTAATCATGATTAAACACAGAAACAATTAATTAATTCATTAATTCATTCACTCATTGTCTCTAACCCTTATCCAGTTCAGGGTTGCCGTGTGTCCAGAGCTTACCTGGAATCATTGGGCGCAAGGCAGGAACACACCCTAGAGGGGGCACCAGTCCTTCACAGGGCGACACACACTCACACCTACGGACACATTTGAGTCTCCAATCCACCTACCAACGTGTGTTTTTAGAGCGTGGGAGGAAACCGGAGCACCCGGAGGAAACCCACGCAGACACAGGGAGAACACACCACACTCCTCACAGACAGTCACCCGGAGGAAACCCACGCAGACACAGGGAGAACACACCACACTCCTCACAAACATTCACGCGGAGCGGGACTCGAACCCACAACCTCCAGGACCCTGCAGCTGTGACAGAGACACTAACTGCTGCGCCATGATGCCCCAGAACCAAATACAATCAATCGCAAATATAGAAACAAAAGCAACTAGAGGGGGAAAGTTCGTGAACGAACTTTGAATTTGGCTTGTTATGTATTACTAATATCGTTGCCACATTAGCTTATATGCTGGTTAATGGCTATGACGTTAAAATCTATAGAAACTGTCACATAAGAATAAATACCACATTAAAAATAGACTCCCATTACATTTTGCAGAATACCTTGAAAAATTCCACCTTAAAAAAACAGCCTTTATATGTAGGCTTCCATATTAAGTAGATGACTTTGACAAGGAATGCAGCAAATGAACGATCTTCAGAATGAAGGGCAGCAAATGTAACACTAGAGGTCTGCATTTCCAGGAGGAAACGCGAGATGTTGCGCCACCGAAACCCCCGTCCCCCGATCTGTGTCATTCCCGCTTAAAGTGAGGTCGTTGGTACGGAAAACCCACGTGGGTCACTAGGCAACGCTATATTGAAGGAGTTGACTGCTAAGCTGTTTGTAGTGGGATGTTAAGAGAGCACTCTCCCACAGCAGTTTACATTGGACTCTATGGAGCTCTAAGGGCATGAATGAAAACGATACATTTTGAATTCCACCTTTAAAAACAATTCCACCTTAAGAAACCCAGAATTGTATTGAGACGTCCACCTTTAAAAATGACCACTTGAAATAAAGCTTAAAATGTTGAAAAGACATTATATTGTGAATGAGGTATTCTAAAAAATACCACCTTAAGAATCCCTGGATAATTAAGACGTCTCCCTTAAAAATGACCTTTAAAGTGTTAGAGACTGGTTATGTCCTTCACAGCTCTCCCCCTCAGTGTCTGCCTCTGCCCCTCCCCTCTCTGTCTGTCTCTCACACGCCCGCTCACAGAACACAACTGACAGACTCAGGATTCAATGAATTTCGACCGGTGGGGCACCCTCCAAAAAACCTCAAATATCTTAAAAACTTTTCCAGGTCCAAAAATGAATGAAACATGTGCTCGAGGTGCTCGAGGTGGTGTAAAAATTTTTGCACTTTGAGCGAGAATTGATGGTGTAATGACGAGTTAAAAACAGGCAAAGTTTTGAAAATCTGCTTGCCGAGCCGCTCTAAAAATACATTGAGTTCTAAGGGAGGAAAACACTCCCAAGTATCAAACAAAAATTAATAACTCAAAAACGGTATTCTCAAATGGTCTGATACTTACAAGTTTGAGAAAGGGGAAATTTCTCTAGCATTTAAAATTTAAATGAAGTCTGTAGGTGAACGTATAAGGAAGTTATGGTGAAATGTTCGGCAGAAAATTGAAAAAGAAAAAAAATAATTTGAATGGGTTCCTATGGGAGCGTACCCACCCTCCGAACAAATGCTTATAGCTCGGAAAGATTTCCCCACATCACTTAACCGTATATACCGTTGCGACAAGGAGAGTCTGGGGATCAATATGGTATAAAAAATATGCAGATTAAGTAAGAATTGAGCATGTTATGACGAGTTAAAAACAGGAGAAAAATTTAGAAACGGCACTCTGAGACGCTCTAAAAATACATTGAACTCTATGGGAGCCAAAACCCTCCCTAGTGCCGAACAAAAATTAATAACTCAAAAAACGTATTTTCAAATGTTCTCATATTAACAGGGGCTAGAAAGCAATTACAATTTAAAATTTGAATGAAGTCTCTAGGTGAAAGTATAAGGAAGTTATGGGGAAATGTTCGGCTGAAAACTGAAAAAAAGGCTTTCCTGGCCAGAGCCAGAGTGACGATGATGTCACGCACTCTAACCATCTCCCATTCAAGTGAATGGAGGGATATTGAAGGAGGGATTAAACGGAAAGGATGAGTGCGAGAGGTCTGATGTTCGACGTGGTGGGTCTCGGTGGACCCGGGTCCGACCGTGTGAAATCCCGTGTCCGTAGCTTCAAAATTGACCGAGTTAGAGCAGGTTGAAATTTTGGCCAATGCAATCCTATGGGAAAAATTCCCACTTTGGAAGCTCGTATTCCGTAATCCGTAAGTCGGATCACTCCAAAAAGCACAAGCAACCCGAGTTGGCATAGGATCTATGACCGTGTGAAGTTTCACGGCTGTAGCATGAAAACCCTAGGAGGAGTAGCATTTTACATTTTGCGAATAGAATAATAATAATAGCCAAATTAATAATAAATTAATTAATAAATTAATAATAATAATAATAATAATAAGATTTCGAAGAACAGTAATTTGGCTTTGACAAGCCAAATTAATAATAAGATTTCGAAGAACAATAATTTGGCTTTGACAAGCCAAATTAATAAGATTTCGAAGAACAATAATTTGGCTTTGACAAGCCAAATTAATAAATAGCCATTTAAAATTAAAAAGTGTGATTAATCGTGATTATATATAGAAAAGCAATTAATCATGATGATTACACAACTGATCATACTGCTGTTGTCTGTCATCATGGAGCCTGTTGGTTTCTGTACGGTGGTTGATATCGAGCTTGTAGTTAACTGCAGAGATGATGGTGATTAATCAAAAATGTTTCAATTAACAGCAGGAACAAATAAAATGAACTGTGCCTGATTAATTGACAAAAATCATGATTAATCACAGTTAACTTAACTATGAAGACCATTGAATGTTACTGCAGGATTGTGAATAGCCATGATTTGTTGTTATTGATTTGTTATTTATGCTGTTATTAGTAAGTATTCACTTTGGTTTCTACAACTAATTGTGATTAATATTTTATTTTCTGCTTTTCACCACAATTAATCTCGTTTGTTTGAGTTAATTATAAGCCCATTCACCTCTGCAGTGAACCGTGATCAATCACTTTAAACTGACAGTTAATTGTAATTAATCACTTTCATTCATACAGTTAATCAATATGAATTGTTTTAAAATACGTCACTTCTTGTGAATAATTGCTTCTGCTTCTATAGTTAATCATGATTAATCGCAATTGTTTCTGTAGCTTATTGCATTTAATCGCATTATTTTTGTAGTTAACTGTAATGACCTGCGCAGTCATGAGCCGGTCTTCTTGAACTTCATCTTTTTTGTCATTCATTGTGGTTTTATGGCATTGATTTCTCCGCTCTTCTGGAAAAGAGCTGTACAGAGGATGTGAGGATTTGATGGCATCCATCCTCAGAAACATCAGTGAGGTCAGGAGCTGATGTTGAAGATTATTTCTGGAACATATCAGGAACATTGCTCCAAATGTAGCAAACGGAACGGCGGTCCATCACTCTGTCACTCCAGACACACTCTAAGTGTTACACTCCTCTGGTGAACTATTAGCTTTGGGCATGTTGACTTTAGGCTCATGGGCAGCTGCTCGAGAGCATCCCTTTCTAGTAGCAGTGCTTTTCCATGGACCTTAAAGAAAGTAGCTGTGGTGTTGAATCCGTGTACAGAGGGGCAGAGTGTGGCTCAGATTTGACTGGGAGGTGGGGGGCTTCCTGACAGCTTTGATGATTGTATTGATTCACAGATCTCACGGATTTAGAGGCAGACGGATGAAAAATGTCCCGCCTGCGGAGATCGTCCAGTCCAGCCAGAGGTCATCTGTAGGTCACGGAGAACTGGAGACTGTATCAGTGAAATTGACTCAGACTCTTTACCACACTGAAGTCATTAACTTTGTCTTAAAGGCACTGTAGACATTTCTGGACAACTTCTGCTTTCACAGTAAAACAAGTTTCTACATTCCTGTTTGTGTTCATTCAGAAGCTCCACATCCTTTAAGGTGGAGCACTGTGTGTGAGTAAGAAGAAACTGTATCTTTTAATGTGGAGCACTGTGTGTGAGTACGAAGCGACTGTATCTTTTAATGTGGAGTGGTGTGTGTGAGTAAGAAGCGACTGTATCTTTTAAGGTGGAGTGGTGTGTGTGAGTAAGAAGCGACTGTATCTTTTAAGGTGGAGTGGTGTGTGTGAGTAAGAAGCGACTGTATCTTTTAAGGTGGAGTGGTGTGTGTGAGTAAGAAGCGACTGTTTCTTTTAATGTGGAGTGGTGTGTGTGAGTAAGAAGCGACTGTATCTTTTAAGGTGTAGTGGTGTGTGTGAGTAAGGAGCAACTGTATCTTTTGAATGTGGAGCGCTATGTGTGTGAGTAAGAAGCGACTATATATTTTAATGTGGAGCGCTGTGTGTGAGTAAGGAGCAACTTTATCTTTTAAGGTGGAGTGGTGTGTCTAAGAAGCGACTGTATCTTTTAAGGTGGAGTGGTGTGAGTAAGAAGCGACTGTATCTTTTAAGGTCGAGAGGTGTGTGTGAATAAGAAGCGACTGTATCTTTTAAGGTGGAGCAGTCTCTGGATGCGGAATATTACAGATGTAGACGGGATTTAAGCTGATTCCACTCGGAAGGAAGTTGTTTGTTGCAGCGCAGTGTGGCAGTGTGTCTCTGGGGAATGGGATGCTTCTCTCTCTCTCTCTCTCTCTCTCTCTCTCTCTTTCTCTCTGCACTGGACCCTAATCTCCTTCCCACAGACTCTGTTTGCATTTGGCATTGAGCTGAAGCACTGCTCCTGGGGCCTGAGCCTCATTGTGCATCACTGGCATTTTACACAGCGCACACACACACACACACACACACACACAGAGAGAGAGAGAGAACTCCCTGAATAAAAAACTCAATTCTCAGCGCTCATTCCCTCATTCCCTGACTCAAACACTGCAAAAACACCATCTCTCTCTCTCTCTCTTTCTTTCTCTCTCTCTCACACACACACACTTTCTCTCTTTGTCTCTCTCACTCACACTCCCTCTTTCTCTCCTTTCTCTCTCCCATCTTTGTTTTTCTGTTCTCTATCTTTCTTTCACTCTATATTTTTATATATTCTCTTTCTCTCTCTCTGTTTTTAAGTCTGTTTTTCTTTGTAGAAAGAGAAGGGGAGAGAGAGCATTAATCTGGTGTTTGTTCTTCACTGCAGTAACAGCTTTATTAGATTTTGGAACATTGCTGTGAGGATTTGATGGAGAATACGAATGAGAATTATTTCAGGATCAAAAACACCACTAGGACATGTCTCATACGCGTTGTGTAGAGCTCCATCTCTGTAGAAGTCCCAGCCCCGCTGTTCCACCGCTGTGTTTTACCCCTCGAACCCCCACTGCCCTGACCCCACTGGGGGGGTAGAGGGGGCAGTGTGAAGACTCCAAAATGGATTTAGAACTCTGTGTTTGTTTAACCCACACCTTTAAGCCGTGTGTGGCTGTGGCCCTCTGCCCGGTTCTGATCCGTTTGACCCGGGGCCGAGGCTCCAGCTCCAGCCGTGTGAGACCCACAGCTGTGTGGAGTCCAGCGCCGCGCTGGGTTTAATCTGCTGCTCCCAGCTGGAGCTGCTCTCTCTCTCTCTCTCTCTCTCTCTACTAACAGAGTACATCCAGACTCTCTCTCCACACCCTCCTTTCCTCTCTTTCTTCTCCTCCCCCTTTAGTTTTCTTACTTTTCCTGCACTTTCCTCTGTTTCTCTCCCTTTTCTCCTCCACCTGTTTCTCTCTTTTCTTTCTCTTACTTTTTCCTCTCTCCTTTCCTCATCTCTACCTGTTACTCCGTCTCTCTCATTCTCTTTCCTCTCTTCATTTTTTTTCTCTCTACCTCTGTTTTTCTCTCTTTCTCTTTCCTGCCTTCCTTCTTTCTCTTCTGCATGTTCTTTATTCTCTCTCTCTCTCTCTCTGAGCTGCATCTGTCTGCACTTTGGTTTGGGGATTGACCACATGATCACAGCTGGATTTGGTTTTACCTGTGCTGTGGAGACCCCGTGTGCACGTGCTTTTAAACTCACCTCCGTGAAGGAGAGCGGAGGTTCTGGACCAGGCCCGGTCCGTCCGCTGAAGAAAGGGTGATTGCTGAAGAATAGGGAGGAAATACTGGAGTTCCAGATTTCGAACAAACCTTTGGAACCGTTTGGTGCGTTTCCACCGACATAAACAGGTTGTGGAACCAGAACAGTTTCCAGCTGGAACCAAGGAATAGTGGGTGTCCATGGGCGATTTGAGATAAAGAAGCTCCAGAAAGAGCTCAGAGCCTCAAATAAAGTGTTATGACGCAGTGAAGCTGAACGGGTCATTTACACCATGTTAAATATTAATAAACCAGGAATTAAAAACAGGAAATTGCTCCATATGTATGTGTTCTGGACCTGTGTTTAATGTTAGGGAGCGTTGGCTACATTTCTTTGCTGTTGACGAGCTCCACAGGACGACTCAGAACTCATGTCGACACGTGTATCATATCTCAGTCTGATCTGAGTGCGCTGTAAACAGTGGATTAACCATGACTCTGTCCTGACTCTATCCATTTATCTCGGGCTCTGAAGCTGAATTCAGACACAGCCCCACAGCGCCCCCCGATGGTGACGTATCCTCAGGCTGTCCGTCAGATTAAGTCTCCAGTGCAGTGTCCAGTGTTTGAGCAGCACATCTCAAAGTGCTCCATAAAAGCTTTCTACAAGTTTATCAACGAGGACTGAAGGGGCAGGTCATGCTTTCAGACCCTCGCTCATATATCACCACTCCTGCCTCTGAAAAACAAACAAACAAACAAACAAGCATCCAAACAAACAAACAAACAAACAAACATCCAAACAGAGAACAGCAGCCCCCTACATCCCCCGCTGCTGTGGGACCAAAAATAGTCCTCTGTTCATGAAGGAGTGGTGTTGTTCTGAGAGGGGGATTTACGAAGGACACGAGGAGAAAGCTATTTATCTGACTCGGGCAGAGCTGCCTTTCTGGCACCCATCCAAAAGAAATAAATAAACCAACAAATCAACAAACAAATAAACACATACACGCCTCTCCGCAGCTTCAGAACCGCGCCGTAACTACGACACGTGTCGCTTTAATCACCAGACAGAGAGGAATCAAAACAAAGGCTCGTTTCCTCCTCATTAGCTCAGACACGGGGGCGAGAGAGAGAGAGAGAGGGAGAGAGAATAAAAGAGAGGCAGAGAGAGAGAGAGAGGGAGAGAGAATAAAAGAGAGGCAGAGAGAGACAGAGAGAGAGAAAGAGCAGGAGAGAGAATAAAAGAGAGAGAGAGAGAGAGAGAGGCTGTTTTCTCTGTACTCTGCTATGAGTGCGGAATTTAAATTAATAAACATGCCGGCAGGGAAAAAGAGAGAGGGGGATGATGGATAAAGAGGAGAGAAGCAAGCGCAGAGTGAAAAAAGGGAGAGAGAGAGAAAGTGGAGAACGAGAGAGAGGTGTGAATATGCCGAAATGAAGATGTTTTTCTTCGTGCAGTGTTCAGAATTCAGTGCTTTCAAACATTTACACACACACACTGCTATGAATCATTTAAGAGGCTTCTACAGTAGCTCTGCTTTCCTAGAGAGTTATCTCTCTCTCTCTCTCTCTCTCTCTCTCTCTCTCTCTCTCTCTCTCTCTCTCTCTCTCTGTGTGTTATGTCTTCACAGTTTAAACCAGAACTGTGTTTCTTTACTGTGTTTGAAAAGTCCAGCTGCTGGAATTGGACTGGGCCACGTCAGTGTCACTGCAGTGCTGAGAATGATCCACCACCACATCACACCTGCTCTGTGGGGGTCAGTGGAGCCGATCCATCACTTCCAACTTTCAATGGAATTCAATGTAAATAGATTACATTTAGAGTAATTTTAGAGTGTTTTTATTGGTTTATTTACCATTAACTATTCACACAGTGTGAAGGACAGCCTCTATCTATCTTTCCGTTTCGCTCTCTCTCTCTCTCTCTCTCTCTCTCTCTCTCTCTCTCTCTCTCTCTCTCTCTCTCTCTCTCTCTCAGTGGACCAGTGTGGGACCATGAGAAACGAGAGATTCTGGAGGAATGTGAGCGCTCACTGAGGTGCTGAGGCAGGCATATCTCCTGTGTGTGTGTGTGGTTGTGTGTGTGTGTGTGTGTGTGTGTGTGTGTGTGAGTGTGTGTGTGTGTGTTTGTAATGCTTCACATGTAAGCAAGACGATCACCCCCCCCCCACTGACAGATCTAATAGAAAAGGCTGCTGATAGTAGAATTGTGCACACATGCATGAAAACACACACACACACACACACACACATACACACACATGCTGAGTGTGTGGAAAAAAGAAAATGAGACGAGACCTGATTCTGTTCATGTAAAAACATACTGACTTCACCATGAGCCTCCTCATCGCCTCAGGCACTAGTACACACACACACACACACACTCACACACACGCACACTTTGGTTTTAAATCTCAAGGCATGGATGATGTTGTAAACACTGACTGAAAGAGTTCTGTGTAAAAGCCATAGATCACCTTTAATTTATTAATTCCAACACAGAATGTTACTTTTCTTAATGAATGAATGAATGAATGAATTAATTAATTAATTCATTCATTCATTCATCACTGCAGTCCATATCAGTGGCTCCCAAGGACACCTGGAATCACTCACACACACACACTCACCCAGTCACTCCCACACTCACCCAGTCACTCCCACACTCACCCACTCACTCACACACTCACCCACTCACACATAAATACTCACCCAGTCACTCATACACACACTCACCCAGTCACTCACACACTCACCCAGTGACACACACACTCACCCAGTCACACATACACACTCACCCAGTCACTCACACACACGCACACTCACCCAGTCACACTCACCCAGTCACACACACTCACCCAGTCACTCACTCGCTTACCCAGTCACACACACACTCACCCAGTCACTCACATTCTCTTTGTGTGTGTGTGTGTGTGTGTGTGTGTGTGTGTGTTAAATATTATTAAACATCACAGACATTTCCCTAAACTCGTGTCTGAGATTGGCTCCTTTTTAACTCGCTCTCAGTCGACTTCAGAGTCGCCTTCATCCTCAAATGACCGCCTCACATCTGCAGGAACAAAGGGGCTGTACATTTCCCCTGTGACCAAACCGCGAGGAGAGACGAGGGACGTGTGAAGGATGAACAGGACGAAGAGACGCTGCGGACACTTTTAACTGCTGCTTTAGTCCAGGACTTTAAATCAGGCCGGGACGGTTTCACCCTCTGTTGCTTTGGGCTGAGAGTCTGAGGGGGTTAAGTGACACTGACGTGGTGGTGTGTTAGTGTGTGTTGTGCTGGGGCGAATGGATCAGACACAGCAGTAGCTGCTGGAGTTTTTAAACCCTGTGTCCACTCACTGTCCACTCTGTGAGACACTCCTCCCTCGTTGGTCCACCTTGTAGATGTAAAGTCAGAGACAGTAGCTCATCTGTTGCTGCACAGTGTGTGTGGGTCGTCCTCTAGTCCTTCATCGGTGACACAGGATGCTGTCTGCTGGATGTTTTTGGTCAGTGGACTGTTCTCAGTCCAGACACTGAGGGGTTTAAAAACTCCAGCAGCACTGCTGTGTCTGATCCTCTCGCACCAGCACAACACACACTAACACACCACCATCAGTGCAATGTCACTGCAGCGCTGAGAATGATCCACCACCACATCACACCTGCTCTGTGGAGTCACTCACAATTGGTATTGAGCCTGGTCACCTCAAGTTCATGTGCAGCTGCTCTGTGGAGATAATGTGAGGTGAGGGACAGCACTGCGGGCTCTTATTATAGGGGGGGCTTTATAGAAAGGTGTGGACACCGTATGCAGTGGCAGTTGTGGTGGGCTTAGGAACTCACCTGGGATCAGGTTTAAATATGTATGACTGTACAGCCTACACGCGTGTGTGTGTGTCCTCCACAAGCAAGCCCCCCAGAGTGCAGTATCAGTGCTGACGGGGGCTGCCCTCTCCCCGTAATAGGACCAAAAGTTATTACTGTGGTTAGGAGGTATTCACGTGTAATTACACCTTTATTAATGATTAATTACAAAGTTAGTAACCAAACATTGTATTTCAAATGTTCCTGTACTGTGCATTTTTCTCAGGACCATAGATATTTTATGGGAGCTGAGGCACTGACCCAGGATCTGGTTTAAATATGCATGACTGTATGTATATCCCACCTATCCGTTATAGATCTTACTGATGGTATATGTACAGTATGTGTGTGTGTGAGAGAGAGTGTGTGTGTGTCTGTGTGTGTTCTCCTTCTGTAAACCCCCCCCCTAGAGTACCGTATCATTGCTGAAGGGGTCTGCCCTCCCTCTCCTTCTCCCCCTCAACAAAACCTCAGTGTGAGTGTTTTCGCTGCTGGAGCAGCTGCTTTATTCATGTCTGGAGATCCATAATGCATCAGCGCTCTGCTCCTGCCGCAGATCACAGCTCTATTTACACTCGTCTACGTGCCATACTTTCCTAACGGGGATAATCCAGAGCTCTTTATCTCCCCGCGCCACGCTGCGGCTCCGGAACCGTTCTGTAACTGATCCCCGCAGTCATTAATCCTACATCAATCCCCAGCTACCTGCTGCCGAACGTCCAGGCTCTGAACGAGGGGGCTGTCGATAGCCACAGTGACACAGTTTTGTTCAGTTGGCTTTAGAGACCTCCTGGTTAAAGGCTGAGTAATTACTGTTACTTTTTGACCTTATTCATGTGTAATAATACGATTATTAATTATGAACTGCATAGTTTGTTATGCTATCTATTGGAAATGTCCATATCTTTAGGGGACACCCCTGAGCGTTTATCCCTAATAAACAGCTTAATTACTGTGTTACTGTGTATTACTAATATTTAGCTACACATTAATTAATGATTTATTATATAGTTAATTACATGATTTATGTTTTATTCCAAGTTTAAGAGGGACATATTTTTAAAAAAATCCCTTGATCGGTGCATGTTCACATTAAAGCGTGAATCTTGAGACCACCGACCCACACACTGTGAAACAAGACCCCAGTCAGTTTTCTGTGTGCTGCCTAAGTCTGAAAACACGGGATAAAATGAGTCGTCCTGATTCTGCTCCACTCCTGACATCAAGTGTAGAAACTTTAGAATGGCCCGCCCCCTCATCTGAGTCTGTCCAATCACAGCGCTGGACACGCGTTTCTGTGAGAGCACAAAGACGAGATTAAACGCAGCAAAACAGACACAACGAGCGCGGAGAAATAAGAGCACTGAGTAAAAACGGAGTAGAAAGAGAACAGAGAGAAAACGACTAAAAACCAGGTCTTCTGCTCCTCGCTCCTGCTGCTGTGTGCTCGGGTAACAGGGCTGTTTACACAAGGGGAGAACACTGCTGTGGGGCTCGTGGGATTTGGATCCAGACCTGTTTAAAGGAGCTGAGTGTGTTTCTGTGAGATTTATTTTATTAATAATGTGAGAGGGTGCAGGGTTGGACAGGTGTGAACAGATGTTAAGTTCTTGCGACGCAGTCAGAGCTGCTCTGGTCACTGTGCATCGTCTCCTTTCGGCCTTGAGCTATATATAGTCGTGTCCAGCTTGTTCCCGGTCTGTTTTATTGCTATTGGATTCCTATCAGCGCTGATGGAGCCACTACACCCGTCCCGCTGTGTAAACTCATGAATTATTGAAACCGGTTTGTTGCAGGAAAAGGAACAGGGCCTGCTCCCGTTCTGTGACAGAGCTGTGTGTGTCTCCAGTTGGATTCAGCATCAGGACACTGTTTAATATTAAAGATCTGTTAAAGTAAAACACACGGCCTATGGAACACTTTCCTGCCGTTCCTCCACTCTGAAATACACTCTGTTCATCTTTCCTCTTACTGTAATTCAGTTTGGGACACACACATTTTTAGTTGTTGTTTTTTACATTTTTATTGGTGAAATAATGTTAATTTTACATTCGTATAAATTATTTTAGCATTTATTAAACTTTAGTCCTGAAAGATGTTATTTCTCTTACACAAAGTTAAATAAGGTCTTATGTGGAATTATTCCCAAATAAATATTTTTCTTTCCTAAAGAGTGTTTTAAGAAAAAGTTTCAAAATAATTTATTCTCAAAAAGATTGTGTCTATCTCTAAATGCGCTGATTTTAAACATCACTCTGGAATCTTTCATTCATTGTCTGTAAGCGCTGATCCAGTTCAGTGTAGTGTTGTGCAGGTGTAGTGTAGTGCAGTTGTATTGTAGTGCAGGTGCGGTGTAGTGCAGGGGCGATGTAGTGCAAGTGTGGTGTAGTTTCCTAAAGAATGTTTTAAGAAAAAGTTTCAAAATAATTTATTCTCAAAAAGATTGTGTCTGTCTCTAAATGCACTGATTTTAAACATCACTCTGGAATTATTCATTCATTGTCTGTAAGCGCTGATCCAGTTTAGTGTAGTGTTGTGCAGGTGTAGTGTTGTGCAGGTGTAGTGTAGTGCAGTTGTATTGTAGTGCAGGTGTGGTGTAGTGCAGGTGTGGTGTAGTGCAGGTGTGGTGTAGTGCAGGTGTGGTGTAGTGCAGGTGCAGTGTAGTGCAGGGGCGGTGTAGTGCAAGTGTGGTGTAGTGCAGGTGCATTGTTGTGCAGGTGTGGTGTAGTGCAGGTGCAGTGTAGTGCAGGTGTGGTGTAGGTGTGGTGTAGTGCAGATGTGGTGTAGTGCAGGTGTGGTGTAGTCCAGGTGTAGTGTAGTGCAGGTATAGTGTAGTGCAAGTGTAGTGTATGGCAGGTGCAGTGTTGTGCAGGTGCGATGTAGTGCAGGTATGGTGTAGTGCAGGTGTGGTGTAGTGCAGGTGTAGTGTTGTGCAGGTGTGGTGTAGTGCAGGTGTGGTGTAGTGCAGGTGTGGTGTAGTGCAGGTGCGGTGTAGTGCAGGGGCGGTGTAGTGCAATTGTGGTGTAGTGCAGGTGTGTTGTAGTGCAGGTGCGGTGTAGTGCAGGTGTGGTGCAGTGCAGTTGTGGTGTAGTGCAGGTGAGGTGTAGTGCAGAGGCGGTGTAGTGCAGGTCTTGTGCAGGTGTAGTTTAGGGCAGATGTAGTGTAATGCAGGTGTGGTGTAGTGCAGGTGTGGTGTAGTGCAGGTGTAGTGTAGTGTAGGTGTAGTGTTGTGCAGGTGTAGTGTAGTGCAAGTGTGGTGTTGTGCAGGTGCGATGTAGTGCAGATGCGGTGTAGTTCAAGTGTGGTGTTGTGCAGGTGCGGTGTTGTGCAGGTGTGGTGTTGTGCAGGTGTGGTGTAGTTCAAGTGTGGTTTAGTGTCGTCCAGGTGTGGTGGAGTGCAGGTCTGGTGTAGTTCAGGTGTAGTGTAGTGCAAGTGTGGTTTAGTGCAGGTGTAGTGTAGTGCAGGTGTAGTGTAGTGCAGGTTTAGTGTAGTGCAGGTGTGGTGTAGTGCAGGTGCGGTGGTGTGCAAGCTAGTGCTGTTCCAGCTGATTTCTTCACTTAACTTCATTGGTTCAGCCTCTCTCTCTCTCTCTCTCTCTCTCTTTCTCTCTCTCTCTCTCTCTCTCTCTCTCTCTCTCTCTCTCTCTCTCTCTCTCTCTCTCTCTGCAGTGTCTCTGGGAGGGAGGGACGTCTCTGGGAGATATGAGGCTTTAGCTTGTAGCTGTTCTCTTATCACTCTGAGTTACTGCCGCCACGCTTTCAGTCTGTTATTGAAATTCTCCTCTGGCACATGTCTGTCTCCCCCACCCTCCCTCTACCCCTCCTCTACCCCTCCTCTCTCTCTCTCTCTCACTCTAGTCTCATGTGAGGTGCCTGAAAGTAATGAACATGAAAATATTGCTGTCAGTGTCTCGTCTGAGTGAGATATCAAACCCCCAGCTCCCAGACTTCTCTCTCCCTTCACTCCTTCACTCCTTCACTGTTTCACTCCTCTCCTCACTCCTTCCATCCTTTCGTCCTCACAGGAATCACTTCAGCCTGGGAGGAGCGGCTCTGCATTTGGCTCGTTAGGATTCTGCAGCTGTAACACTCTCTCTCTCTCTCTCTCTCTCTCTCTCTCTCTCTCTCTCTCTCTCTCTCTCTCTCCTCTGCGGTGTCAGGTTGTGGTTTCTAATTGTAACTCTGCAGCAGAAGCAGTGGAAGTTAATAAAACAAGATCTCTTTACAGGTGATTTACAGCATTTCTATTGGTCAGTAAAGGGCAGCAACCCCCCACATGTACACGCACACGCGCACACACACACACACACACACACACACACACACACACACACACACACACATCTCAGCTTTAACTCTACATCTTCATTCAGTAGACACAGATGTGAATATGCAATGAGTACACAGCCAGTTTTCCTGAGTGTTTTAAAGCCGATAGAAATTAATAATACACACTTGTAGTCACTTATTTTAAAGCTTTGACCTTTAAGAGAGAGAGGAACATCAAGTCGTCTCATTCCGCTCATCCACAGGCTTCTGTGTCCATCCTCCCACTGTAAACAGCACAGCTCAGCACTGTGGGTCAGAAAGGATATGGAGCTGTAGGGAAAACCCTGCAGTGAGAAAAGGAAATAGACACAAAAGAAGAAAGTCAATTAAAGAAGAATCTGCTGGTGTTTCTCATTTTTATCTCAAAGAATTTATCTCAAAAAATCCTCTCTCTTTCTCTCTCTCTCTTTCTCTCTCTCTCTCTCTCTTTCTCTCTCTCTCTCTCTCTCTCTCTCTCTCTCTCTCTCTCTCTCTCTCTCTCTCTCTCTGTGGGCAGTAGTAGCGTGGTGTTATCCGGGGGCCGTTAATTATGAAGTGTGGTTACACATCACTGTAACTGCCCCCTAACTGCAGATCAGGGCGTTATGGAGGCCATTATCCTGCCGCAGTTTATAACTCTGTTAAACAGGATTTAAAGCCAGCGCTAAGACATTTATCCCCCTCTCCACTCCTCTTCCTCCTCCTCCTCTCTTATTCTCACCTCTCTACCAGCCCACTGCCCCAGAGAGAGAGAGAGAGAGAGAGAGAGAGAGAGAGAGGGAGTGGGCATGTAATATTGCATTTTGGAAATTTTCCATTCCACAAATCCAGAATAACTGCCTGTAGGTTGCACCTGTGTGTGTGTGTGTGTGTGTGTGTATTCACAGCTGTGTGTGCATTCACAGCTCCAGGGTCCTGGAGGTTGTGGGTTGGAGTCCCTCTCCAGGTGACTGTCTGTGAGGAGTGTGGTGTGTTCTCCATGTGTCTGCGTGGGTTTCCTCCGGGTGACTGTCTGTGAGGAGTGTGGTGTGTTCTCCCTGTGTCTGCGTGGGTTTCCTCCGGGTGACTGTCTGTGAGGAGTGTGGTGTGTTCTCCCTGTGTCTGCGTGGGTTTCCTCCGGGTGACTGTCTGTGAGGAGTGTGGTGTGTTCTCCCTGTGTCTGCGTGGGTTTCTTCTGGGTGACTGTCTGTGAGGAGTGTGGTGTGTTCTCTCTGTGTCTGCGTGTGTTTCTTCTGGGTGACTGTCTGTGAGGAGTGTGGTGTGTTCTCTCTGTGTCTGCGTGTGTTTCCTCCGGGTGACTGTCTGTGAGGAGTGTGGTGTGTTCTCCCTGTGTCTGCGTGGGTTTCTTCTGGGTGACTGTCTGTGAGGAGTGTGGTGTGTTCTCTCTGTGTCTGCGTGTGTTTCCTCTGGGTGACTGTCTGTGAGGAGTGTGGTGTGTTCTCCCTGTGTCTGCGTGTGTTTCTTCTGGGTGACTGCCTGTGAGGAGTGAGGTGTGTTCTCCCTCTGTCTGTGTGGGAACTGGATAAGGGTTAATGAATGAAGGTTTACATTGTCTTTGGAAGTACAGCTGGAGGATATTTTTTACTTTAACAGAGAAAACATTTTATGTTGTTTCCTCAGGTGAAGAAAATGTAACATACCCTTAAAGAACAGGAGTGTGTGTGTGTACCCAGGGATCTGCAGCTGCCCGAATGCTATCCATGAATTCATCAAGTAAACCTGTGGAGGTCCAGTATTTTTAGCTCAGATCCACGTCCCAAATAACAGAAGCGCTCTGAAGACTCGTGAGAGGATGAGTGGTCTGTAAATGCAGCGCTGGTCATGAGTCACATGCTCACGGCGCACAGAAGAGGACTCCAGACCCATTAGCATCCACCTGACCAGGACATTTTCCCAGAATGCTCTTGTTTATTTTGTACACATTGTCCACCAAGAGTCTTTAAGATGCTGCAAATAGCGTTTCCATTATTCTGTCCCGGCTGAACGGACAGAAGGGTCCTGTTTATGAACGCAACAGCCGTATTTCTCAGGAAGCGTCTGAGAAAGCGTCTGCTTTGAGCCCAATGCCAAGAGTCAGAAAAGGAGAGAGGGGGTTGGTGTAATGCCCCCCCAGTGTGAGGAGATGAAGCAGTAAAGTTGTGCCATCTGGAGCCATGGAGTGATACAGGTCTTTTCACTGGGATGTGTGTGGTGGGTTGCTGTGTGGAGCTGAGTGGGTTAAAAGGAGCTGGGTCACTGGATTCCTGTGTGTGGTTGATTGAGTCACAAGGGGCTTTGGGAGGTTGCGCCCCCTAATGGTAACTAATCCTGTCTTGATTCTAGATTTCCCTCTGTGATTAAGACACTGAACCCTTCCCCTCTCTTTTCCAGACCGACTCGGTGAAGACGCGATGCACTGAGTGACATCAGACCCCAGTCATGCGCCGCGATTGGATCGTTTTGGATCGGAGTGAGGTCCAGCCCCGCCCCCAGGTGCACTAAGTGCACCTCGGGGCTTCGATGGCGCCGAGGGATCTCATCACAACTGGCCTGGAGAGACTCAACCCCACTGTCCTCCGCACCCCTCCTCTGTGGAATGAAAACAGACAGCAGATCGCCAGCGTCACGCTGCAGTTCCTCTGTCATCCAGATGAGGCGCTACAGGACGGGGATGTATCCCTTCCTCTTCCCTTCTGTCATCAGCTCGCTGCCCCTGCCTGCACCTGCCGAGAGACTCAACCCGCCCAACCCCCCCAGCAGCGCAGGATCGTCCTCTCCTGTGGGTGAGTCTGACTCTTTCTTAATTAGCTCAGTGGTTTTTAGGCTGGGGATGAGTGGGTCACAGCAAGCTGGATTAGTGCTCAGGGTTAGATTGGACAGAGGGGAGAAGTTTGGGCATGGTCTTCCTACCAAAATTTTGTTATTATACTGTATAACTCCAAGTGTTGGGGATTAGTGCTTGGTGAGGAGCTGGAGCAGTGGTGGGGTGCAGTGTGGGGTGAGTGGATCCGTGAGTTATGAAGGAGTAAAAAAAGAGAACAACATGCTTTGATTCTTTCTAAATGCTTGTCCAGGCTGAAGAGAGGATCATTTACAATGCTCTGGGTGGGATGCGTCTCTCTCTCTCCTAATGAGCGAGGGCTGTGGGATGAGCTATTGCTGCAGCGAGAGACAGATGATGAATTATTGATACTGAATAATTGAGATACAGCCACTTAATCCCTGAGAGGGCCGTTTTACTGCCTCAGATCGTAGCGGAGCTGAGACTCAGGGCTTAATTGGCTCAACCAGGACTCGGTTAGCATAGACCAGGAGTCGGTTAGCATAGAAGCTCTATTCTAGGTGCTACAGATTCGCATTTCTTTAGCGCTTATCCCAACACTCTCGCAAAACACACTCCATCTTATTTCACTACTCAGCAACTCATGGATCTGCTCTGCCAACAAGTCCTCGCAAATGAAGGTGGACGTTAAATACTGGAACATTGCTGTGAGGATTTGCAGGGCACCATAAACTCTCCCTGCGCTGGAGAGAGTCTCACAACACTTAGTATCATAGAAGCCCACAATCTCTTTGTGTCACAGTGTAACGTAATGAGGAGGAAAAGATGGTTATACTCTATTAGCCATAATAGCATTTTCCTCATAGGCTGTAATGGAAAACTGTTCTCTGCGTCTCTCTGCTCTTCTGTTTGAATCTGAGTGAGTTATTCACACACAGATCACACACAAGCTTCTGTTATCATCTTATTTCACTCCTGTGTTGTTGTGGTATGTGAGAGACGACAGACAAAAGCCCTGTATTCCTCTGTCTCAGTCTATTCCCCCTAAATAATCTGATCCCGCTGTCCCTGCGCACTGAGAGTGGAACAGATTCTTGGAGGATAAAGTTTTATTACCACTGTCGCCTAAATGCTTTCTCTGGTTGGGCTTAAAGTTTAGTAAAGTAGTTCTCCTTGTCTGAAAGTGTGAAGGGTCAGTAGGAGAGGTTTCTAGACCCTCCGTAGGGCGCTGTGCGGTTCATAAAATTAAGGTTTGTGCACTTACACAGTGCACTGTACATCAAAAATCATTTTTAGGGAGCTATAAGTCTCACATTTCCTTGTCGATTTAGTGTCTAATTACTGTCTGGGTGCAGTATTATTAGTTTTATTATCTGTGATGTGCACTATGTAGAGTGTATGGTGCTATATGGGACATGGCCCGAGCTCCTCTGACTGACACAGACGAACAGAGCTTTGTTTACAAACATGACGCAGATAAATGAGTCAAGGATAAATACTTTAAATATCTCTTTTATTTACAATGTAAATTGTTCATTCATTCATTCATTCATTATCTGTAACCGCTTATCCAGTTCAGGGTCGCGGGGGTCCAGAGCCTACCTGGAATCATTGGGCGCAAGGCAGGAATACACCCTGGAGGGGGCGCCAGTCCTTCACAGGGCAACACAGACACACACACACACACATTCACTCACACCTACGGACACTTTTGAGTCACCAATCCACCTACCAACGTGTTTTTGGACTGTGGGAGGAAACCGGAGCACCCGGAGGAAACCCACGCAGACACAGGGAGAACACACCAACTCCTCAAAGACAGTCACGGAGCGGGAATTGAACCCACAACCTCCAGGTCCCTGGAGCTGTGTGACTGCGACACTACCTGCTGCGCCACCGTGCCGCCCCTAATGTAAATTGTAAATAAACAATTTAAATATTACAGGTTTTTTGACACCCCACTAAATGACACTTAGCATTGGGGATGGTGAGGTTTGGCTCATGTGCAGCTGCTCTAGAACTTTCTGAGAGAGAGAGAGAGAGAGAGAGAGAGAGAGAGAGTGAGGGGGGGTGCTCTGTGGATTAAACCAATCAGGTCCTGAGTAATGGAGACAATTGGTCTGTTTTCTTTTTCTGTGTGCCATAATCCTGACCACATCTCTCTCTCTCTCTCTCTCTCTCTCTTCAAACACACTCTCTTTCTCTATCTCTCTCGCTCTACTGGAGACACGGCCCTCCAACTCGGGCTCAGATCCAGCTGCATGAAAGCACCTGGCACATCCCCAGTTCCCCCCAGAGCAGCTAGAGCCACGAGAGGAGCGAGAGAGCGGCCAGTATCTCAGCTCTCGCAGGGCAGACGCCAGCCTCTGATGTGTAAATAAAACGGAGGGCTTTAATTGGGCTCTAATTCTCTGCAGGTCTCTTTTGTTTGGTGATTGATGTTAACGGCAGCGGCAGGCATTTTATCCACCGCTCGTCGCTGACGTGAACCCGGCGCTAAAGGCTTAATGGAGGCGTGGGATTCACGCCGGGGGAGGAGGGGATGTTGAGATGCTTGGTGGATGTCTCCAGTGCACACAGCAGCAGTGAGGCCCACTCTGCAGTGAAGTGCGTTCACGTGTATTCATCCTGAGACAGGAGTAAGGTCTGATTTCTCAGTTTATGTTTATTTCTGTTTTTCTGTGTGTAACGGAGAGACACTGGTCCCCACAATGAACACCGCCCGGAACCTCGGGTCTCTCTCTGTAACCTGCGTCAGAAAACAGATGCTCGTTTTAAAAAAGACTCTGACACAGCAGCAGTGTAGAGAAATCTGTGAGAAGAGCAGTAGGACGAGGACAACAGGAGGGAGAGGACAAGAGAACAGAGAGAATGACAGGACAGAGAGGACGAGGATGACAGGAGGGAGAGGGCGACAGGACAGAGAGGACGAGGACGAAAGGAGGGAGAGGACGATGACAACAGGACAGAGAGGATGAAGATGACAGGACAGAGAGGACAATGATGACAGGAGGGAGAGGACAACAGGACAGAGAGGATGAGGACGACAGGACTGTGAGGATGGGGACAACAGGACAAAGAGGACGACAGGACAGAGGGGATGAGGATGACAGGGAGAGAATGACAGGACAGAGAGGACGAGGACGACAGGAGGGAGAGGACGACAGGACAGAGAGGATGAGGATGACAGGAGGGAGAGTACAACAGGACAGACAGGACAAGGACGACAGGAGGGAGAGGACAACAGGACAGAGAGGATGAGGATGACAGGAGGGAGAGGACATCAGGACAGAGAGGACAAGGACGACAGGAGGGAGAGGACGACAGGACAGAGAGGATGAGGACGACAGGACTGAGAGGACAAGGATGACAGGATAAAGAGGATGACAGGACAGAGAGGACGAGGACAACAGGAGGGAGAAGACGACAGGACAGAGAGGATGAGGACGACAGGACTGAGAGGATGAGGACGACAGTATAAAGAGGATGACAGGACAGAGAGGATGACGATGACAAGAGGGAGAGGACAACAGGACAGAGAGGATGACAGGGCAGAGAGGATGAGGATGACAGGAGGGAGAGGACAACAGGACAGAGAGGATGAAGAGGACAGGATAAAGAGGATGACAGGAAAGAGAGGATGAAAAGAGGGAGAGGATGACAGGACAGAGAGGATGAGGACGACAGGACTGAGAGGACGAGGACGACAGGATAAAGAGGATGACAGGACAGAGGGGATGAGGATGACAGGGAGAGGAAGACAGGACAGAGAGGACGAGGACGACAGGAGGGAGAGGACGACAGGACAGAGAGGATGAGGACAACAGTAGGGAGAGGATGACAGGACAGAGAGTATGAGGATGACAGGATAAAGAGGATGACAGGACAGAGAGGACAAGGATGACAGGACAGAGAGGACAAGGATGACGACAGTATAAAGAGGATGACAGGACAGAGAGGATGGCGATGACAAAAGGGAGAGGACGACAGGACAGAGAGGACGAGGACGACAGGAGGGAGAGGACGACAGGACAGAGAGGATGAGGATGACAGGAGGAAGAGGACGAGGATGACAGGACAGAGAGGACGAGGACGACAGGAGGGAGAGGACGAGGATGACAGGATAAAGAGGATGACAGGACAGAGAGGATGAGGATGAAAAGAGGGAGAGGACGACAGGACAGAGAGGATGAGGACGACAGGACTGAGAGGACGAGGATGACAGGATAAAGAGGATGACAGGACAGAGGGAATGAGGATGACAGGGAGAGGAAGACAGGACAGAGAGGACAAGGACGACAGGACAGAGAGGATGAGGATGACAGGAGGTAGAGTACAACAGGACAGAGAGGATGAGGACAACAGGAGGGAGAGGACGACAGGACAGAGAGGATGGGGATGACAGGATAAAGAGGATGACAGGACAGAGAGGACAAGGATGACAGGACAGAGATGATGAGGATGACAGGACAGAGAGGATGAGGATGACAGGGGGGTGAGGACGACAGGAGGGAGAGGACGACAGGACAGAGAGGATGAAGACGACAGGACTGAGAGGACGAGGACGACAGGATAAAGAAGATGACAGGACAGAGAGGACGAGGACAACAGGAGGGAGAGGACAACAGGACAGAGAGGATGAGGACAACAGTATAAAGAGGATAACAGGACAGAGAGGATGAGGATGACAAGAGGGAGAGGACGACAGGACAGAGAGGACGAGGACGACAGGAGGGAGAGGACGACAGGACAGAGAGGACGAGGACGACAGGACAGAGAGGATGAGGATGACAAGAGGGAGAGGACAACAGGACAGAGAGTATGAGGACGACAGGACTGAGAGGACGAGGACGACAGTATAAAGAGGATGACAGGACAGAGAGGATGAGGATGACAAGAGAGAGAGGACGACAGGACAGAGAGGACGAGGACGACAGGACAGAGAGGACGAGGACGACAGGACAGAGAGGATGAGGATGACAAGAGGGAGAGGACGACAGGACAGAGAGGACGAGGACGACAGGAGGGAGAGGACGAGGATGACAGGATAAAGAGGATGACAGGACAGAGAGGATGAGGACAACAGGACAAAGCGGACGACAGGATAGAGAGGACGAGGACGACAGGACAGAGAGGACGAGGACGACAGGACAGAGAGGACGAGGACGTTCACCTGCAGACACACACTGACCGGTCTTTGCAGTGTTAAGACGACTGTAATCAGAATCAAATAACTGCCACATCTTTTAGATCAGCTCTACACGCTTGGAGGAGAACATTCAGTCCATCTGAGACAACAGACATATCACAGACAGTCACAGAGGATGCAGATCTCCTGCTCGAGTCTCTGAGCGAGGAAAGTGATTCACAGTGTCAGCCTTCACACACACACACACACACACACACACACACACACACACACATTCTCTCTCACTTCCACTAGCTCTCAGGGGAACTGCAGTGACCCAGCAATGATACAAAGAAAAATCTCTGCTCCAGGAATTACCTTTTCTCTCTCTCTCTCTCTCTCTCTCTCTCTCTCTCTCTCTCTCTCTCTCTCTCTCTCTCTCTCTCTCACACACACACACACACACACATACACATACATACACAGAGGGAGGGAGAGAAAAAGAGAGAGAGAGAGATTAAACAAAGTGTGGTGCACTCTTCCCTCTGTCTGTTCTTTTGTTCCTTGGGGAGCGAGGGATTAACGCTGGGTTTATTTGGCTTTTTGATGCTAAACGAGTGACTGAGAAGATGATATTCTTCCTCCTTTACTTACTTTCATCCATCTCTTTTTTCCTCCTACTTTTCTCTTCTAACTCTTCCTCCTTTTTAATCCTTCACCACCCTTTCTCCCTCCTTCTCCTCCTGCTCCTCTTTCGCCTCCTCCTGATCCTCATTCTCCTCTTCTTTCTCCTCCTTCTCCTCCTCCTCCTCTTTCTCCTCCTTCTCCTCGTTCTCCTCCTCTGTCTCCTCCTTCTCCTCCTCCTCCTCTTTCTCCTCCTTCTCCTCGTTCTCCTCCTCTGTCTCCTCCTTCTCCTCCTCCTCCTCTTTCTCCTCCTGCTCCTCGTTCTCCTCCTCTGTCTCTTCCCCCTCTTTTTCCTCCTCCTGCTCCTCCTCCTCTTTCTACTTTTCCTGCCGCTCCTCGTTCTCCTTCTTTTCTTCCTCTTCCTCTTTCTCCTCCTGCTCCTCATTCTCCTCCCACTCCTCGTTCTCCTTCTCCTCTTACTTTTTCTCCTTATTTTCCTCCTTTTTTTCCATTTCTTCCTCCCCCTGCTGCTGTTCTATTTTCAGGGGGCAGACAGCCATCAGATCCTCACAGCAGTGTGTGAGGAGAGCTCTCTCCCTCGCTCCCTCCCTCACTCTCTCCCTCGCTCGCTCCCTCCCTCCCTCACTTGCTCTCTCCCTCCCTCCCTCACTTGCTCTCTCCCTCCCTCCCTCACTCGCTCTCTCCCTCCCTCACTCTCTCCCTTGCTCTCTCCCTCCCTCCCTCCCTCGCTCTCTCCCTTGCTCTCTCCCTCGCTCTGTGCTTGTCGTTTCTCATCTCTCCATCACCTGTGTTGACAGGGGAGGGGGTGATAGAGAGGAGGGGTGCTGGTGTTTACCTGTCAGAGCTTCACCTCCCAATGACCTCAGCACGTCTCATCACTGTTTTAATACAACGTCCCACTCACTCACCCAGCCCTTTCCTCTCTCTCTCTCTCGCTCTTGCTCTCTCTCTCTCACACACTCTCTCTCGCTCTTTCACTGTCACACACTCTCTCTCGCTTTTTACTCTCACACACTCTCTTGCCCTTTCACTCTCACACTCTCTCTCGCTCTTCACTCTCACAGTCTCTCTCTCTCACTCTTTCACTCACACTCTCTCGCCCTTTCACTCTCACACTCTCTCGCCCTTTCACTCTCACACTCTCTCTCGCTCTTCACTCTCACAGTCTCTCTCTCTCACTCTTTCACTCACACTCTCTCGCCCTTTCACTCTCACACCCTCTCTCGCTCTTCACTCTCACAGTCTCTCTCTCTCACTCTTTCACTCACACTCTCACACTCTCTCTCGCTCTTCACTCTCACAGTCTCTCTCTCTCGCTCTTTCACTCTCACCCACTCTCTCGCTCTTTCACTCTCACACTCTCTCTCGCTCTTCACTCTCACAGTCTCTCTCTCTCACTCTTTCACTCTCACACACTCTCTCGCTCTTTCACTCTCACACTCTCTCTCTTGCTCTTTCAGTCTCACACTCTCTCTCGCTCTTTCACTCTCACTCTGTCTCTCTCTCTCTCTCTCGCTTTTTCACTCTCACTCTCGCATTTTCACTCTCACTCTCTCTCTCGCTTTTTCACTCTCACTCTCTCTCTCTCACTCTTTCGCTCACACACTGTCTCTCTCTCTCGCTCTCACTCTCTCTTTAAGTCTCGAACTCTCTCTCGCTCTTTCACTCTCACATGCTCTCTCTCTCTCTCTTTCTGAGAATGAATAATAGAGCTCTCTCTCTCATTAGAGCGAGCAGCAGGCCAAAGATTAAAAATCAATTGGTGCTCTTCTCGCTGCGAATGAACACGAAACAGATGCTAATCTGTCAGAGCCGGATCAATCAGCTCCTCACAGCTATGTCCCAGACCTCCCACTTTAACTGACTCCCAGTGTGGACTAAGAGTTGGAAACACCTCATAGTATATTTGGTGACACTGGGGTTGTTCACTGGGGCAGCAGTGAAACTGTGGTGAAATATTTCAACTTAAGAATTCAGATTTTTCAAAAATCAGACCCATCAATTCCAATATTAGATTTCAGATCTCAAAAATATTAATCTAGGTCAGAAGACACCCAACCGGCGCTTTCAGGAGAAGTAGAGTTCTAAATTAAAAATTGAAGTCTGAATTAAATTCATTTTACCATCTCATGGGTTCAGATTTAAATAGAATTAATATATAAATCAATCTGATTTAGCTTCATAAATCACACACACACACACACCACACACACACACACACACACACATACACCACCACCCCCCCACACACACACACGCACACACACCACACACACACACACACAAACACACACACACACATACACACACATACATCCCACACACACATACACCCCCCCCACACACACACACACACGCACACATACCCCCCCACCCACACACACACGCACACACACACACCACACACACACACGCACATATATTGGGAATCTCCTGAGATCTCCTAAGTCCACATCTGCTCTGAGCTAATGAGGGGCTCCAAACCTCGAATCGACCGACAGCAAGACCCCAACTCCAACCCTGCATATCTCTCTCTCTCTCTCTCTCTCTCTCTCTCTCCATCCCTCTCTATCCATCCCTTTATCTCTCTATCTCTCTCCATCTCTCTCTCTGTCTCTTTCTCTCTCTCCACCCCTCTCTATCATCCCTCTATCTCTCTCTCTTTCCATTTCTGTCTCTCTCTCTCTCTCTCTCTCTCTATCCCCCACTCTCTCTCTCTCTATCCATCCCTTTATCTCTCTCTCTCTCTCTGTCTCTTTCTCTCTCTCCATCCCTCTGTCTTTCTCTCAATCTCTCTCTCTCTCTCTCTCTCTCCACCCCCTCTCTCACTCTGACAGCAGCAGCTCATCTTTTTCTCCCCAGAGTCTCATCTCAGGCGTCCGATCTCGTTAATGTCTCACCTCAGTGTCTGTGTCTTTCCCCTGTGTCTAACACAGACACAAATAAATCAAGAGAACGACATCTTTCTGTCGTTCATTAACAGGAGAAACATGCGTCCGGACCTGGCCCCACATTTCTGTGACTGAGGTGATTGAGCGCGGCCTTTTTAAACGCTGTCGCTTTGGGGAAGAGCGCGCCCCGCCTGATTCATCATTTAGACAGTGAAGAAGCAGTGGTCTGAGGGCCACACAAACACAGTCCACAGTCTGGTAATGTGTGTGTGTGTGTGTGTGTGTGTGGTGTGTGGTGTGTGCGTGCACTCTACTACATTCCCTGATAAGTGCTTAAGCTTCTGGAAATGCTGGTCACACACTTCACTACACTTCACACACTGCAGCAAACATTCAGAACAAACACAAATCTCACAAACACACACACACACAGGTGCAAAGCCACTAAAGTACAATGTGTCGTATTTAAAATGACCATTTTAACTTTATTAAACAGAAAAGAACCTAAAACTGAAGCCGGGTGAAAAGTGAAGAGTTTATTGGGCGCTGCATTCATTCAGAGCTCCATCAGGAAAAAGCTGCAGAAGGCTGTGATGGGTTTGTTCTGTTTTTGGGATAATACTGTGTCCAAAAGTCCAAGTGAGTGTGGGTTTAGACCATTTAAAGCAGCACTCGGTAGTATTTTTACCTTAAAATTACAGCTTCAAAATGACTGTGATGCTCCACTGATCTCTATTAGGGAGAATAGAGCCTCTGTCGTTGCTAATCTGGGCTCAGCACTGCAGAAACCTCACTGTGTAACTTTTGGAGGAGGGTATGATTCCCCCCCCCCCCCCCCCCCGGTCCCCCCGGTCCCTCTGCCTCTCACTGATTTCAGCGCGGTGCTATTTTTGTTTGATAAAAACCATAAAATCACAACAGAGCAGAGAATATCTGAATTCTGAATTACATTTATACAATAAACGAAGAGGCTTTAAAACTTGTGTACACCTGATAGAAACACAATTACAACACACACCCCCTGTGGGGCAGTAAAATGTAAAATCTGTGTTTTGGAGCTGACGGTTGTCTGGGGCAGCTCTAGCTGGACACTGTGTGTGTGGTTTTCCTTCGGGGAACAACGCAGCGATCATGAGTCTGTCCTGAATCCATACACAGACACTGTAAATATTTTTCCCACAGAAGCTCAGCAGCCCCTCTGTTTCACTTGAGATAACCCCCCCACACACACTCACACACACACACACAAGGAGCTCTGTGCTCTCGTCAGAAGGCCAAATTCTTTTTGAACACAACGACAACACATTTAGCCTCTGGCCAATTTCGTCCCATCAATTAGCGTCTCTGTGTGTCTCCTTCAAGGACACACACACACACACACATGCACACACGTGCACACACACACAAACTTGTTATGAGCAGAGTTTGTGTTGAGAGAGAGAGAGAGAGAGAGAGTTACAAATGAGAGAGAGGAGGAACAGGTAAAAGAGAGCAAGAGAAAGAAAGAGAGAAGTCTAGGAGAACGAGGAGAACAGGAGAGAGAAAAAGATACAAAGGAAACAAAGAGATAGAGATATGAGAGATAGAAAGAGGAGAGAGATTCTCCAGAAGAACTCCAGAGGATGAACCCAGATTTAAGGTGGTTTAGCTTCTCCAAACTATTTAATTCTTAATTGGTTCATTTATTAGGATTGTTTTTGCAGATCTCTCTCTCTCTCTCTCTCTCTCTCTCTCTCTCTCTCTCTCTCTCTCATGGTTTTAAAGGAGAGGTAATAGGCAGAGCTCCATTAAGTGTTGGGACGCAGCCGGCTGGTGCGTAATGGCCCCAGCACTGCGGCGTAATTTGATCAGTCCGCCTTAACCGCATCACGGCGGAGCGGCTGGATTTGATCAGAATTATGGAAAATGACAAGTGAACTCAACGTGAACCGAGTCGCACTGAAACCAGCGCCGGAATTCCTCAACCTCGCCCAGACGGAGCCGGACGATCAATACTGCACCGCTAGTGTCTCTCTCTCCCTCTCTCTCTCTCTCTCTTGCTCCCTCTCTATTTCTTCTTTCTGTCTTTTTTTTCTCTCTCCTCTTTCTGTTATCCATTTCTTTGTTCTCTTTCCCTCTTTCTCTTTGTTTCTCTCTCCTTTTTCTCTGACTCTCACTCTTTCTCTTTCACTGAGCCTTGTAAGTATCGACAAGTCAAAGAGAGTGAAAGAGTAAAGACTATGGGAGGATTTAGAGAGAAGAGAAGGAGAGGAGAAGAAAAGAGAAGGAAGTTGGAGTGTTCACTGATAAACGGCTCTCACAGGAGAGAGAGATCAATCCGAGAAAAAATAAAATTAATATTAAAATATATTCCTCCTCTTTGGGCCAAACAAAGAGAGAGTATGTGTATAGTGTGAGTGTGTGTTTGTGTGTATAGTGTGTGTGTGTGTGTGTGTGTGTGTGTAGTATTAGTGTGTGTGTGTGTGTGTGTGTGGTCTTATGAGGGGAAGTGTAAACAATAGCTGAGTCCCATTAAGGCACTTAGCCTGAAGTGTAATTACGCCATCGACATCCGCCTCAATCTCCCAACCTCCGACTGGGGAGCCATCACTGAGGTACTTTAACTGCCCCCTACCACCCCCCACCACCGAGCCCCTACCTCTCTCTCACTCCCCCCTCTCTTTCTCTCTCTCCCTCTCTCTCTCTGTCTCTCTCTCTCTCTCGCTCTCTCTCTGTTCCTCTCTCTCTCTCTCTCTCTTGCTCTCTCTGTCTCTCTCTCTTCCTCTCTCTCTCTCTCTCTTGCTCTTTCTCTCCTCTCTCTCTCTCTCTCGCTCACTCTCTCTTTCTCTCTCTCTCTTTCTTTCTCTCTCTCTCTTGCACACAGGCAAATTGCACTTCAGACACCAACAAGATACAGTCGCTTTTTCCCCAATCACACCATCCTACCTTAAAAACATGTGGAGCTTTTGAAAGTAAACAAACCAAAGAGAACTGCTTTTCCCCACAATCACAGACATTCCCTTTAAATGTGTCTGGGGCGTTCACACCTGTGTGGTCATGTGGAGAATCTCTATCTGGATTTAACTCTGTAAATGCCCCCTAAGGCCCCTGAAAAGATGAGGGAATGACAGGGCGAGAGGAAGAGGCGAAAGGAAGATAAATGAGCCACTCAGGACTTTGTGGATTGTTTGGTTTTGGATTTCCTCTTGGGCTTTTCCCTCATTGATCTCTCTCTCTCTCTCTCTCTCTCTCTCTCTCTCTCTCTCTCTCTCCCCTCTTCTTTTTACCAGAAGTACATATAAGATTGTGTTTGAGCGTGAAGCCCTGTAGGGATGGGGTTAAATGTCCATGCGGTCGTATGGTAATGTGTTTTTTCACAGCTGCTGCTTTGTGATTATTAATTCCATCTGGATCAGCCTTCGTTCAGTTGTTTCTGGGATGATGTCTTTCTTTTTGGGCTCAAGGAAGTGGCCACTCTATTTAACCCTGAAGAAATATATCCAATGCTTCATTACAAACCCCCCTGAGAAACTCCTTAGGGCCTTAAAGTAACACTATGTAATATTTTCACCTTAAAATTACAGCTTTAAAATCATTGTGATGCTCCATTGAGCTGTGACAGGGCAAATAAAGCTTCTTTCATTGCTACTCTGGGCTCTGCACTGCAGAAACTGCACTATGTATCTTTTGGAGGAGGGTAGGAAAATATTCCTCCAGCCTGTAGAGGGGTTAAAATACAATATATACCTAAATCTTACGTAGTGTCCTTTTTGAAGCCCCCTTCAGTGTAAATCCAGTGTTTAATCTTGTTGTGTTGGGCCTTTCCAGCTCCTGGTGAGTGCCAGAGGGGTGGGTGGAGTTAGAGGCGGGGACTATTTGCATATTCATATATCATTGCATACTGAATGAAGGCATGTGAAGGTGTAGAGTGAGAGAACTCATCACTAGAGGATATTTATTCTGGAAATAACTTCCATATCTGGAACTGAGCAGAGAGGAGTGTGTGGACAGTGGATCAGTGACTGAACAGGAACCGAGACTGAGTCTGAATCATGTTCCCAATCATTCCCGTAAACAGAGAAAATTCCCAGAGCTCCGTCTCCGGAGATTTCAGCAGAACTGTAAACAACACACAACTGTTCTGTAGAACCACATCACAACGCACAGCTGTCCTGTAGAACTGTAAACATCACACAGCTGTTCTGTAGAACCACATCACAACGCACAGCTGTCCTGTAGAACTGTAAACATCACACAGCTGTTCTGTAGAACCATAAACAACACACAACTGTTCTGTAGAACCACAACACAACACACAGCTGTTCTGTAGAACCACAACACAACACACAACTGTTCTGTAGAACCACATCACAACACACAGTTGTTCTGTAGAACCCCATCACAACACACAACTGTTCTGTAGAACCACAACACAACACACAACTGTTCTGTAGAACCGTAACACAACACACAGCTGTCCCGTAGAACCACAACACAATGCTCAGCTGTCCTGTAGAACCGTAAAAAACACACAATTGTTCTGTAGAACCATAACACAATGCACAGCTGTCCTGTAGAACCGTAAAAAACACATAACTGTTCTGTAGAACCGTAAAAAACACACAACTGTTCTGTAGAACCATAAACAATGCACAGCTGTTCTGTAGAACAACAACACAATGCACAGCTGTTCTGTAGAACCACAACACAATGCACAGCTGTTCTGTAGAACCGTAACACAACATACAGATCTTCTGTAGAACTGTAGAAAACGCACAGGTGTTCTGGAGAATGGTAAACAACACACAGCTGTTCTGTAGAACCACAACACAATGCACAGCTGTTCTGTAAAACAGTAAACAACACACAGGTGTTCTGTAGAACCGTAACACAACACACAGACCATTGGAGATGAAGACATAAGAAAACATGCTGATGATAGGAGAGTATGGGAGACAATAGGAGACAAAATGAGACACAGAGGCAAAAGCAAACAATTGATAATGTAAGAAGATATGAGACAATATGAGACAATGGGAGGTGGGAGAAGAAGGGAAACAACAGAAGATCATAAATGGCAGCCAATAGGAGGCAAAAAGAGACACTCAGAGACAGTGGCAGCCAATTGATAATGAAAGAGTATGGGAGATGATAAGAGACAATGGGAGTATGAATGAGACGAATCGACGCTATGCTCGGAAGTGACAGGAGATAATGTGAGAAAATGCAGTAGAACAGGAGACAGTAAGACACAACGTTTAAACATAATATACAGTAGGAGATGATGGGAGAAAAAAGGAGACAATTGGAGATGATGGGAGACGCTCTGATGCCAAAATGAGGCTTATCTTAATGGAGCGCTTCATTATCTCTTTCTAATTACAGGTGCATTTCCAGTCAGATCCATTACCTGGGGCTTAGTACAAGGAGGTGTGTGTGTGTGTGTGTGTGTGAGGGGGTATGATAGGGTAGAATTACAGTGAAGTGGCCGCGGGGGTCAGGGACTGTTCTCTGCGAACGGAGAGAGAGAGGGATCTGGGTTTTCTTTTCACTCCTCTCTCTCAGGTCGCTACATTATTCATAAAGAGCTGGAGATCGATCTGGCACCGAAACCGAGCGCCTCTGCGAAGAAACAACACACTCCACAGTGCAGCAACACACACACACACGCACACACACTATAAAACTGCAATCACCACTTACAACACGTATCTCTTTTTAAAGCATTATCTGTAGCACCTACATTCCACTTCCACTTCTCATTTGTGTGTTAGAGGACAGCCCACATGTTGGTACATTGCTGTGAGGATTTGGTGGCATTCTGCCACATAAACCTATTTGCTTCCAGGTGCTGATGTTGGAGAATTAACTTTAGATCCCAAACCCCACTCCGGCCCCTTCCAGGGATCCAGAGGCTGCTCTACAGCCCAGTGCCCTGTGTGTGTGTGTGTGTGTGTGTGTGTGTAAACCCCCTCTTTCTTAAGCTTGGCATTGGACATGTGCAGCTGCTCCAGGGCTTCCCATTGCATTAACCATCTGTCTAAAGTACTGGAATGTACGATTAAAGGGAACGTCTTCGATTGTGGGGAAAAGCAGTTCTCTCTGGTTTGTTTACGTTCAGAAGCTCTGCATCTTTTAAGGTGGAGTGGTGTGTGTATGTTGTTGATGTCTGAAGTGTTTTTTGATTACAGTTGTGAATGTCACCTTTAAGGCATTAGACTGGTCCAGTGCAGTTTTATTTTTACTTTTTTGCACAACGTCTGACTTTGAAATGAACACACAGGACTGTGGGAGGCACATACACACAGCTCCAGTCCTGATTCTCAGTCTATTCCTTTTTAATTTCACACTACTTGACCAATAACACGCAGGAACATATGACTTTAGGCTATGATTATACAAACTACACCTTCCATTCTTTAGATCATAAGAATAAAGGCAGAATTAACTTGACGTCCCAGTTTTATCAGGCGTCTGTTTTATCCACGTTCAACTTTGTGTGTGTGTGTGTTTGAACCAGCTGAAAACTCATCACTCTTTTTGTGTGGCATTGTGTTTAATTTTTCCTCCTTGTCCAAGCGCAGAATTCTTTTTGCGATATTTGGGTATTTTTGCAAATTTTGTGCTTTTTCCATTCAGGTATTTTATGCAAATTTTCATAACTAGTCGGAGGATGGAAAACCTACTTTTCTCTCTCTCTCTCTCTCTCTCTCTCTGGTGGAAGGAGGAGGGAGTGTGAACTGCCGCCGCTGCTGAAAAAAAAATCCAAGAGGAAACACTGAACTGATGTCCGTGCCCTGTATTAAACTCACATTCAGTGAAAGATGTAAATGATAAAAGGCTAACACAGAAGGAATGAGACGTACCAGGACACTGGACCAACACACAACACAACACAAACAGCTTCAGCAACATCTTTTACACAATTTTTTTTTACTGAGTCGATAAACAGTAGAGACACTGCTCTATTTAAACTTCTACATCTGTTCTTCTTGTCTACATACCTACACACACACACACACACACACACAGCATGGAGATTACAGTCATCCTCAGAACCATGACTCGGGGCTGGAAATTAGTTTCTAAAAGTGGGGCTTAAGCCGCTGCTAAGGGGCACTGTGTAAGATCTGTGAGTTTATAAGAAGTTAGAAGGACCTGCACAGGGACGAGCGAGGGATTAGAATAGGTCAGGAGAGAGGGAGAGAGAGAGAGAGAGAGAGAGGAGCTGTGTGTTGTGAGAGCGAGAGAAAAGAAAGTGGCAAACAGGAGGAGAAAACAGAGAAAGGGAGCAAGTGAAAGGAAGAGAGTGACATAGAGAAAGAGAGACAAAAACAGAGTCAGAAGATTGAAAAAAATGAGTGAGAAGCGTAGGGACAAAGGGAGAGAAACAAATATAAAAAGGGAGAGAAGGGACAAGGATAAAAAGAAGAAAGAGGAGTGAGCGAGAGAGGGACAAAGAGGTGATGCAAATTTCTAGAAATCTGTGTAAATTGTCTATTAAAATGGTTAAAAAAAACAATATAAAAGTCCTGTCAAGTTTTACTACATATATATTTAAGGGTATTTGTTATTGTTATTTACACACACACACACACGTTAATAAAATTAATAATTAATAGACACTAACTGTAACAATAGACAAAAACTAACAACACTTAAAAAAAACACTAATAATAGAAAAATTAAAAAAAATAAACAACTCTAACAATAGACAAAAACTGTTAAACAAAGAGGTCTCGTAATTTAGAGAACCCCGAAAACCAGGGGGAAAATATATATTTTTATTTTTTTCTCCACATTTTTGGCTCAGACCCCTGCTGCGTTCAGGGATTGGTCAGAAACATCAATAAAACCTTTTTCCCAAGTAGATTTCCTCTCTAAAGCAGGCTAACAGTGTTGTGCAGCTGTTATTCCACCCGTATTCCTACATGCTCCGCCCCCTGCGCTGGGATTGGCTGAGAGGTCGGACTCATCCAGCGGGCTAGAGTTGATGAGTAGCCAATCAGAGCGCAGCAGGCGTGAACACTCCGGCCAATCTGTGCGGTGGGGGCGTGGCTATCCGGAAAACAGGTGGCGAGGGAACCAGAGTTAGGGGCTGCGTCTTAATCCGCTCCCACCCGCCTCCGTAGGGCGCAGTGCGGGCCGTGAACCTATAAACTGAACACAGAAACAGCGTTCCAGCTCTCACACACGCGTTCCGAGGGAGGTAATATGCAGAGGTAGCGCGCTGTAGGAGCAAGAGAGTTCTATTTTGTGACCTACGTATTGCACTACGTAGGGAGCACGCGTCCATTAGGGACCGAGCCGGAGGGCGCGCGCTGCTGCTGCTGGTGAGAATCGCGGGCCTGTGCGGTGACGTCAGAGCGCCGGGGTCATCTGAAGGGTAGCCGCCGCCTCGGAGGAGTTCACGGAGAGTTCAGCCGCATACATTAGACACGCGATCCGTCTCCCTCCGCCGCGAAAAATAAACCCGAGCGCAGAGCGAGAGAGAGAGAGAGAGCGTGCACGCGGAGAACAACGGACCTGGATTTTCCTCTGAAATCCAGAGTGAGAGAGAGAGTACACGGGTTAAACAAACAAACAAACAATCCGGAGGTAAACAACAACAACAAAACCATGCTCGCGCGTCCCTCTCCAAGCAGAAAGATGAGAAGCCCACCTTCACGAGCTGCCACCGTCCCGGCTCGAGCTCCGAGCGCGTAGAGGAGAAGAAGAGCGCGGAGGAGAGAAAGAGAAGAGAGAGAATTGGAGAGGAAGAACTGCGCGCGGAGAAGAGGGAGAGAAAATAGAGAAGGGGGTTTTTAGAGAGAGAGAGTTGCGCGCGCAGTGGAGCGCGTGTGGATGGAGTTGGGGACACTTTGGAACGGGAGACGCGCGCGCGGCTGAGCAGAGGAGGAGGAGGAGGGACCGGCTCGTGCTCCTCGTCCTCGGAGCAGGATGTTTGACTGCGTGGACGTGCTCTCCGTGGGGAAAGGCCCGATGCTCGAGCTCTACTCCCCGCCTCCGTCCTCGTGCATGCTGCAGGAGCAGGCGCTGAAGGCGTGCTTCCGCGGACTCGCGCACGCGGACTGGCAGCACCGGCGCGGCGCGCACTGTACGTACGGTCACCCACTCTCTCACCTTTACCTGTACATTTACCTGAGTTAATGCATGCACACCTCACCAGGTCTCGTGCGTGGCCGCAGTATGTAACCTGACGTGCGTAACTGTCTTTGATCTGGGCTCTGCATACTTGTATACCAGTGTTCAGTGGTCAGGACACCCACAGGAGCGCTGAACTGACACTGACGTGGTTGTGATGGCTGCAACTGAATCAGCCACAGCAGCAGCTGCTGGAGTTTAAAACCCTCAGGGTCACTGCTGGAATGAGAACAGTCCATCAATACTAGGTTTGTTGTAGTCACTGATAAAGTGTTTGAACTTGTTCATGAACCTTGCGAAGACCCTTAGTGTGATCTCACGCAGATTGTATCCATCACGTTTCCTGTCCTGCGGATCTGGACACTGTGCTGGACACGCGGGCATCAACACCGAGAGCTCCTCTACTCCCTCCTCCGCGGAGATTAGAGTCAAAAGAAACACACACTGACAAACACACAGCCGTCCAGCACCGGTCAGCAGTAGCAGCAGTCGTCAGACACCTACGTAACTCATGTGGTGAACTCTTCTTAAGCCAGATCTGGGTCGAATTATATTTCAATGGCGTCCTGGGGTAGTGCTCTCTGTAGTTTTATTTCCGTCAGAATCAATCATATCCATGAAGAAAATTACAGGCTGAGTTACTTACTGATTTTCACTGAACTTGGCACTTGTGTGATCATTTTAATCCTGTCCAGATGCAAATATCTGCTTTTTAACAGGTAGATCTCACCTCAGGTTCGATAAAATAGGAGCTGGGCACTGCTGTGCGCCGTGTTTAGCCTCTGAGTGTGCGTTTCCATAGATAGAATCAGTAGAGCAGCGAAAATATATGGGAACGGGTTACTGAAGCAGTGGTTGGTGAAGGTGTTAAAAATTCTGCTGACTTCTTAGAAGGAAAAAATACAATCAATAAGAAAAGACATGACATCTACCGATTTAAAGGGTGATTGTAACAGCAGCTGCAGGTATATAGTTTTACGAGTGTTACATATAATTCAGGAATTAGAATCTGATTAGTCCTTGTTTTCATTGCCGTCCAGATGAATTTTTTCGGGGGGGGGGTGGTATGTAAAAATGAATTACTGATGTCCCCCTTAAAAAATGAGTCCATTAGAAATGGGGCTTTATACATTACCAGGTTGAAGTGACAAAAATCAGATTTTTTTTTCAGGTGTGAACATCTCATCTTTTTAATCCAGATTTAAGTCTCTTTCGTGTTTGCTCCTATATCAGATATACATTTACGATCCGTGGTCATGCGATGTTAATGTGAACGGTGTGATTCGATTTCCTCCCTCTTTTTGCCTGTACGTGCCAGCACCGGCAGCACAGCAAAACAGCAACAGAGGAGGAGAAGTGCGGGTTTGTTCCAAACAGCACCACACTCCCTGCAAAGTGCACTTCGCAGATTATAAAACTAAATCCACTACACCAACAGAGGGCACTAGTTCAACAGCAAGATGTGAAGCTTATATTAGAATAATAGCCCACTGTATAATTAAAAGTATATGCAGTATGTGTGTGCAGAGACCATTATATTATGACCTTCTCTGTACACTACATAGGGTGGAGAGAGGCGGTTCAGATTTAGTCGATCTCAGCAGGCTTTTTTTTCATGGAAACTAAGCGCAGTTGATGAATCAGCTTCAAGTGAACTCAAGCTCCACTGACCAGACACGTTTACATATCATTTACATGAAGCATGCCCTCATTGGTGTATGTGGAGGAAACAAACGGTGAAGTAAACAGAGCACACTGGTTGGTTGAAGATGGTAGAATGATGTGATGGAGGTGTGTGATGGTGTAAAATTAGAGATGTAAATAGTGTTACAGCCCTGAGGCAGTTGTGCCACCTGCTGTGGGCGGAGTCAGTTGTATATATAAAGTAAAGCACAGTGTGATGTCAGATAACTTAAGACCAATGTGTCAGTCGCTTGTTCTGTTTGGACTTAAGTTATCTAGAAAAGTGAGAAATACTCGGGCAGGCGTTCCAGATGTTGCACATGCCGTATATGTCATCAGTGTTGGGCAAAAATCTTGTATTTCCACAACGATAGGAAAACATTCTCATAAAAAACTCATAAAGGAGGTTAGTTTATAAACAGGTCACATTTAAATCGCTTTATTGGAGCTGGGTTTGACGGACCAGGACAGGCAGTGAGAAACAGACATGATCCCAGAGTGACGATTCACAAATACTCAGTGCAGAATTCCAGGATTCCCAGATTGATCCCAGCGCAGTGGAGTCTAATAGAGTCCCGCATGGTTGTTATTCCACTGCAGCTTAGAGAGCGAGGAGCTTATCTCTGTGAGTGCTCTCTGATAAAAAGTGAGGGAGATGGAGAATGTGAGAGAGAGCAAGATAGTGAAAGAAAAAGAGGGATTGAGCAAGTGAGTGATAGAATGAGAAATAGAGAGAGACAGCGAGCCAAAATAAGTGCATGTGAGAGTGAGTGAGACAGAGACTGAGCAAGTGAGAGAGAGAAGAGTGAGAGATAGTATGAGCAAGAGAGAGGGATCAGCGAGCCAAAATGAGAGCATGTGAGACAGAGATTGAGCAAGTGAGAGAGAGAAGAACAAGAGAGAGTGAGAAAGAGAGACAGCGAGCCTAAATGAGAGCATGTGAGAGTGAGTGAGACAGAGATTGAGCAAGTGAGAGAGAGAAGAGGGAGAGATAGTATGAGCAAGAGAGAGAGACAGTGAGCCAAAATGAGAGCATGTGAGACAGAGATTGAGCAAGTGAGAGAGAGAAGAACAAGAGAGAGTGAGAAAGAGAGACAGCGAGCCTAAATGAGAGCATGTGAGAGTGAGTGAGACAGAGATTGAGCAAGTGAGAGAGAGAAGAGGGAGAGATAGTATGAGCAAGAGAGAGAGACAGCGAGCCTAAATGAGAGCATGTGAGAGTGAGTGAGACAGAGATTGAGCAAGTGAGAGAGAGAAGAGGGAGAGATAGTATGAGCAAGAGAGAGAGACAGTGAGCCAAAATGAGAGCATGTGAGACAGAGATTGAGCAAGTGAGAGAGGAAAAAAGCGAGTGAGTGATAGAACAAGTGAGAGTGAGTGAGAGATTGACAAAAAAAGAGAGATGCAGAGAGCTAGAGAGAGAGAGAGAGAGAAAGTGCAGTGTTAGTTTAGCCCCTGTCTCTCGCCCTGTCCCATGATTCACTCTGATGGTGTAATGACTGTTAGCGCTGGGCTGAGCGAGGCTTTTCCTCGAGGCACAAATCAAAGCAAAGTGGCTGCTATCGGAGCACAGATGGAGGGACGCACCGACCACCGGCAGCTGTCTCACGTCCAGATATTTCTCCACTGTCTCGCCTCCACTCCTCTCATGAACAGTTATTAAAAATCACCTGCGTCCTCCCTGTCCCCTTTCCTCTGAAATAAAGCCTGTTACTCTGGACTTTGTCCCTCTTTTCTGCAGTACCTCTCTTCCTCTCTGTGAGGATTTGATGGCGTTCAGCCTCCTGATGATGATTAGCGAGGGTCAGGGGCTGGTGTTGGGGATTAGTTCTGGATCACACTCACCACTCCAACTCATCCCAGAGGAACACGAGGAAGCTCCCAGCTGTGGTTTGCTTTGCACCCCTCTGGCAGACGCTGGGCGTGAGGCTCCTCCAGACACTGACGTGGTGGTGGTGGTGTGTTAGTGTGTGTTGTGCTGGTGCGAGTGGATCAGACACAGCAGGTGCCCCTGGAGTCCACGCACTGTCCACTCCTCCCTCGTTGGTCCACCTTGTAGAAGTAACGTTGTCTGTTATTGTCCGGTTTCCAGAGCTCACAGAAGCCACACTTTGTATTATGTTCCCAGTCGGGTGACGTGAAATGACTAAAGATCTGAGTGAGATGATGCTGAAGGAGAAAGGGTCAGTGTGAGGATCCAGGGACCACACTGTGATGGTTATAATGTTTTGGTCAGTCTCCAGAACTCAGGACGGTGGGGTGCAGTGGTTAGAGGACAGAAGAGTTGGGACCAGCACTGATATAAAAATGAAGGAAACCCATGCTTCTTTTTTTAATTTTAATTTAAAGCGTCATTCTCTGAATTTTTGTGGCTGGAATTTAGCGGGTCATTATCCGCAGCTTGTGTCCAGTGCCTTGCTTAAGCGAGCGAGAGTCATTTAATAGTAATTAAATAGTAATTAAATAATATTAAACACTGGAGCGGCTCGTCTCTCACTAATTGCAGCCTTTAAGTGCCTTCTATTTACGTCTGAATGGATCAGAAAGCGGCGAGCGCTGGAGAACCACGGCTTCGCTCTTTGTGTCCGGCTCTTTGTTTTTCTCCTCTCTCTCTCTCTCTCTCTCTCTCTCTCTCTCTTTCTCTCTGTCTCTATCTGTGCTGATGCTCCTCTTTCATGTCGGAATAAGAGACTGAGATTAATGTAAAGCTTTGATTCTCAGAGCTGTTTCTCGTCCAGGTCACCTCGCAGAAATATGTTTATTCATTCATTCATTTATTTATTTATTTATTCCTTCCTTCCTTCCTTCCTTCCTTCCTTCCTTCCTTCATTCATTCATTCATTCATTCATTCTTTTATCAATTTTGTTTTATTTTATTTGGGTTGGATAAACCTTCAGGGCATTAATTAAAGGCCCCTCACTCACGTCGTAATGAAGGATCAGACGCAGATGGAGGAGGAATGCAGAGGAATTAGGTCCAGGGTCGACTCGGGTTCACTCACTCATCCGATTCTACATCTGCTTCTGCTTCTGAGTCTGGTTCTGGTTCTGGTTCTGCTACTGCTTCTGAGTCTGGTTCTGGTTCTGCTTCTGGTTCTGGTTCTGAGTCTGATTCTGGAGTTATTTGGCTTTAATTACTGATTCTGAGGAGGAGGGGATTCTGTACTCATTTTAAAATCTCTCTTTCACTCTTTGTCTATCTGTCTCCCTCTTGCTCTTTTCCTTTATTTCTCTCTCTTTCTCTCTCTCTCTCTTTCTCTCTCTCTCTTTGTTTATTTCCTTCTTTTTCCATCTCTGACTCTGACTTCTCTCAAAACCTAGAAGTGTCTCACACCTGGAAGTGAGGGAGAGTATAGAGAGAACAGGAGGAGAGGAGAGAAAAAGAGAGAGAGAATGATGACAGGAGGAGAGGAGAGAAAAAAGAGAGGAGATGGAAAGTGAGGAGAGTGACAGGAGATACAAAGACAGGAAGGAGAGAGAGGGAGGGAGAGAGAAACGGGTAGAGAGAGAGATAGAGTGACAACGGGTAGAGAGAGAGATAGAGTGACAGATAGGGAGAGAGGAAGAGAGAGAGAGAGTGACAGATAGGGAGAGAGGAAAAGAGAGGGAGGGAGAGAGAGAGTGACAGATAGGGAGAGATGGAAGGAGGGAGGGAGAGAGAGAAACAGGTAGAAAGAGAGAGAGATAGAGTAACAGATAGGGAGAGAGGAAGAGAGATAGAGGGAGGGAGGGTGCACTGGTATACGGCCCCTGGGTTTGCCGACCTTCTCCGGTGGTCACTCATGGTGAGATCACACTGGGGTCTTGGAGAGTTCAAGGGAAGGGTGAGGACCAAGGTGGTGCATTATGGGATGTTGTATATTGTTGTGAGGGTTTGATGGCGGGTTTGATGGCATATAACACTGTTACTGGGTGAATGCGAGTGACCGGATGAGTGTGTGAGTGACTGGGTGAATGCGAGTGACTGGATGAGTGTGTGTGTGACTGGTTGAGTGTGTACGTGG